>NC_069503.1:809649368-809821868 GCF_027579735.1 Bombina bombina
GTTAATAAACTTAGGTTCTCTCCCCTTTTTAAAATGTGTCTCTTGTATGTACAATATGTCCCCAAGGTCCTTATGCATCTGGTTAAAGGCTATTGAGTGCTTCTCCGGGCTATTAAGCCCTTTTGCATTAAATGTCAACAGTTTTATTGGCCTTGGTTGCATAGTGTAACTTTAAGCTTGGACGCTGAACCACAATCTGTGGACTGCCGCTCAGCGTCAATGAGGGTTATGCCCTGGTGATTTAGGTCTCCTTGGGATGCTAGATATGCGGTGTGCTAGGTCCTCTGTTCCACTGGAGTGTATAATCACAGTGTTTTATGTGTTATGGGTGTAGTGTTGTTGGGGGAGAGGTGCTCGTATGAGGTGATGTGTTCGAGTAATACTTATGTAAGAGCTTATTCACTGTAGCCTGGCTGGCTGCTAGTTTACAGTAGCTATACCCTATGTCAGCAGAATTCAATAACTTACAGTAGTTAACACAAATACTAACTTGTGTTGCAATGCAATGCAAAACAAAACAATACAATTTAGTACAATACAATGCAATTGGGGCAATATCCCTGTCCCCTAACCTAACCTGTGAAAAAAGAAATATATAAACATTGTTAGCATACGACCTGTTATCAACTATTCGGGTTCAGAGTTCCTGCTGTTATTGTCCCTGAGCTAGCAGTCACTATGTCATTCAGCAACCACATTAGCTTCAGCTTTGTTCCCTTCAGGCTGTGGCGCTTCAGCTGGTGCATCTGTTGTCCCTTTTAAAGATGGGTGTGAGCTGTGCCCACGAGGTGTTTCTGTGTGCTTCGTAGATTCCTGCAGTCGGATGGTAAGCTGCAAGGCCTCACAGAAGTCTGGAAGATCTTCTCTGCTTTTAAAGATAGCCATTGTGTTCCCTCTATTCGCGATGATGCTGACTGGGAAGCCCCATCTATATGCAATCTTCTGTTCTCTCAAAGCGTTTGTGATGTAGCTGAGCTCTCTCCTTTTTTGAAGAGTGGTTGGGCTGAGATCCTGGAAGATATGAATGCGGTTTCCTGCGTGGGTGATGTTTTGTTTCATTCTAGCATGTTGCAGTATCTCTTCCTTATCCTTGAAATGAAGCAACTTAATTATTACGTCTCTCGTGGGGCTTTGGGTGGAGGTTCTGCCCGCAATGCTCTATGGGCTCTTTCAAACACCAGGTCTGGTGCACCGTTGTCTCCTTTAACCGTTCTGAATAGATCCTGTAGACACCCCTCTAGTGCCACTGGTGGGATAGACTCTGGAATGCCCCTTATCCTTAAGTTGTTTCTCCTGCCCCTGTTGTCCAGGTCTTCAACCTTTTCTAGAAGGTGGTGTATGGTCTCTTCTTGGTCATATGCCAGTCGTGACATATGTTGGATGTCTGTGTCCATAGTGTTATGGCTCTCTTCCAAATTGGTGACTCTTTGGGTTACTTGTGATAAGTCTCTCTTCAAGACCCAATACCAAGTCTTTACTTCTGTTACTATTTCTTTGAGGTCATTCTTAGTACAGAGTGGCAGGAGATCCTCTTTTGTGAGACCTGTTTTGCTGTGGGTCAGGAGTGATGTTTCTACAGGGTCATCTTGTTGCATATCATTATTAGAGATTGCTAGTGTGGAATCTAGTAGCGGGTCAATCGGTTTCAAATATTGCTGCAGCATTCTGGAGCATGGAGTGCTGTCAGGTTTATTGAGTTTGCGGCCTGGCATATTTCTTAATGTGCACAAGAAGATGTTAGAGTACACTGTAAAAGATTTTAAGGAATTATATGCCTGTCTAAGCACACACCAAGTGAAGTTTTTCTTTTGTCCCTTCTTTCTTTTGTGTTTTCTCTTCTGTGGAGGTTGCAGCCTGTAAAGGTTTTTATAGGAATCTATTCTTCAACGGACTTTGTTTCTTCCCATGCAGTTTGTGCATTACATATGTTTGCCTCAGTCCTTGTGTTGCATAAAACGTTATAGCCTGTTAACCTATGTGCTTTTTGCTGTGTGGGTCTACTGTCTGTGCAGCAGGTTAAGTATGTGTGGCTTGTTTCAGGAAAAAAATAAAAATAAAGAGAAATTTAAAAATAAATAAATCTCTTTTTCTCTTATTTTTAACTGTCCTTTTTCTTAATTCGTGATCCTCTTATAAAGAGGTATACCAATGTTCTTAGCTGCGTCTCAGTTTAGGCTACTGTTCTTAGTAATTCTCCCCCTCTACTTATGTCTGCCACACTACTAGGATAGAAGATTTTTACTTTATAGTTTATAAATTATGGTGCCGGCCTCCTGTTTATGTAACTGAGCCCAGTTTGGAGCGCACTCGTTTATGCCCAAGGAACTCTGGTATGAAGTGTAACGTGCTGCACTTACTGTACTGGTGGCCCTTCTCTGCTTCCCCCCCCCTCTTTGCATAGGTACTTTGGTGACCTGTGGTTGTATGGCCTAGCTCCATGCTTCTCTCTGATGCAGCGGGTAACCTCCGCTATCGCGTGGTCACGTGTTGTCACGTCTCCGGCTCCCAGTGCCGTTTCTCCTGGGGTAATGATCTCCCTGCTGGGTCTATTTCTGTGATGTGTCCAGATGCCGGGAGCCCTTGAGCAGTTGCAGTGCTGCACCTAAGGTATCGTGCTGTGCTCACCGCTCACCTACAAACAACGCTGGTATTACAGGTTTTTTTCAACCCGGCGTTAGCCTTTAAAAAGTGAGCGGAGAGCAAAATTTAGCTCAACATCTCACCTCAATACCAGCGCTGCTTACGGTAGTGGTAAGCTGGCTAAACGTGCTCGTGTGCGATTTTCCCATAGGAAACAATGGGGCTGAGCTGCCTGAAAAAAAACCTAACACCTGCAAAAAAGCAGCGTTCAGCTCCTAACGCAGCCCCATTGTTTCCTATGGGAAAATACTTTTTATGTCTGCACCTAACACCCTAATATGAACCCCGAGTCTAAACACCCCTAATCTTACACTTATTAACCCCTAATCTGCCGCTCCCGACATCGCCGACACCTACATTATATTATTAACCCCTAATCTGCCACTCCGGACACCGCCGCCACCTACATTATACTAATGAACCCCTAATCTGCTGCCCCCAACATCGCCGACACCTACATTATATTTATTAACCCCTAATCTGCCGCTCCCAACGTCGCCGCAACCTAACTACAATTATTAACCCCTAATCTGCCTCCCCCAACGTTGCCGCCACTATAATAAATATATTAACCCCTAAACCTAAGTCTAATCCTAACCCTAACACCCCCTAATTTAAATATAATTTAAAATAATCTTAATAAAATTAATACAATTAAATAAATTATTCCTATTTAAAACTAAAGAATAAAGGTTCCTTTAAATGACATCATCCAAGATGGCGTTCTTTCAGTTCCGATTGGCTGATAGGATTCTATCAGCCAATTGGAATTAAGATAAGAAAAATCCTATTGGCTGATGGAATCAGCCAATAGAATTGGAGTTCAATCCTATTGGCTGATCCAATCGGCCAATAGGATTGAGATTGCATTCTATTGGCTGATCCAATCGGCCAATAGGATTGAGATTGCATTCTATTGGCTGATCCAATCAGCCAATAGGATTTTTCCTACCTTAATTCCGATTGGCTGATTCTATCAGCCAATCGGAATTGAAGGGACGCCATCTTGGATGACGTCATTTAAAGGAACCTTCATTCTCCAGTTGGACTTTGTTTGAAGAGGATGCTCCGCGTTAGCTGGATTGAAGATGGACCCGCTCCGCTCCGGATGGATGAAGATAGAAGATGCCATCTGGATGAAGACTTCTGGCCGTCTGGATGTCCTCTTCTGCCCGGATCAGATGAAGACTTCGGCCCCTCTGGAGGACCACTTTTGCCCGGCTGGGTGAAGACTTCTCAAGGTAGGGTGATCTTCAAGGGGGTAGTGTTACGTTTTATTAAGGGGGGATTGGGTGGGTTTTAGAGTAGGGTTGGGTGTGTGGGTGGTGGGTTTTAATGTTGGGGGGGTATTGTATTTTTTTTACAGGTGAAAGAGCTGATTACTTTGGGGCAATGCCCCGCAAAAGGCCCTTTTAAGGGCTATTTGTAATTTAGTATAGGGTAGGGAATTATATTATTTTGGGGGTATTTTTTATTTTATTAGGGGGATTAGATTAGGTGTAATTAGTTTAAAAAAATTGAATTATTTTTTTATTTTCTGTAATTTAGTGTTTGTTGTTTTTCGTACTTTAGTTTATTTAATTTAAATGTAGTTAGTTTAGGTAATTAATTTAATTATAGTGTAGTGTTAGGTGTAATTGTAACTTAGGTTAGGGTTTATTTTACAGGTAAATTTGTATTTATTTAAGCTAGGTAGTTATTAAATAGTTAATAACTATTTAATTACTATTGTACCTAGTTAAAATAAATACAAAGTTGCCTGTAAAATAAAAATAAACCCGAAGATGGCTACAATGTAATTATTAGTTATATTGTAGCTAGCTTAGGGTTCATTTTACAGGTAAGTATTTAGTTTTAAATAGGAATAATTTAGGTAATAATAGTAATTTTATTTCGTTTTATTTAAATTATATTTAAATTAGGGGGTGTTAGGGTTAGGGTTAGACTTAGGTTTAGGGGTTAATAAATGTAGGTAGGTGTGGGCGATGTTAGGGATGGCAGATTAGGGGTTAATAATATTTAACTAGTGTTTGCGAGGCGGTAGTGTGGCGGTTTAGGGGTTAATACATTTATTTAAGTGGCGGCGATGTCCGGTTGGCAGATTAGGGGTTAAAAACTTTATTTAAGTCTTTGCGATATGGGGGGGGGGCTTGGTTTAGGGGTTAATAGGTAGTTTACAGGTGTTAGTGTACTTTTTAGCACTTTAGTTAAGACTTTTATGCTACGGCGTTAGCCCATAAAACTCTTAACTACTGACTTTTAAATGCGTTAGGAGTCTTGACAGGAGAGGCTGTACCGCTCACTTTCTCCAAGACTCGTAATACCGGCATTAGGAAAATCCCATTAAAAAGATAGGATACGCAATTGACATAAGGGGATTTGCGGTATGTTAAAGTCGTGGAAAAAAAGTGAGCGATACACCTGTACCTGCCAGACTCGTAATACCAGCGGGCGTTAAAAAGCAGCGTTGGGACCTCTCAACTCTGCTTTTTAAGGCTAACGCAAGACTCGTATTCTAGGCGATAGTATATTTATATAGTATTTTTTTTTTTTTCAAAAAGACAGACCTTTCATAGTCTCTATTGAGACCCTTAGGATACATGGCATCAAGCTCATCTATCCAATACATTTCTCTCTGTTTGAGAAGTTTTTCCCTATCTGCACCATTTCTTTGTGGTTTTACAGTGTCTATAATTTGCCATCTTAGTTGGCTTATCTGATGACCCTGCTGGAGAAAGTGATTTGCTACTGGTGCCTTTAAATCTTCACCTCTAATATTTGATCTATGCTGACTCATGCTCTCTCGTGCTTTACGTGTAGACTCCATTATGTGAATTAAAGAACAAGGACATTTTATCATATATATGATGTATATGGATTTGCATGTGAATAAGTGATTAATCTCATTCTTTTTGCCACTTCTGGGATGTGTGAACTCTTTTCCTTTTATAATGGAACTACAACTCATGCATCCAAGGCATGGGTAACAGACAATATTTTTTCTATTATGGATGTATGTCTGCATTATTGTCCTTTTTGGGCCTATGTCAGATCTCACTAGATGATCTCTTAGATTTTTAACTCGCCTATACGCCATTAACAGGGATTTTCAAAAGTTTTACAGTTTTATTACAATCACTTAATATGTGCCAATGTTTGCGTACTATTTTTACTATATCTTCACTGTGTGTCCCATATTGTGAGACAAATATCATCCTATCCTTTTTGTCTTTATCTCCCATTTTTGGTTTGTTATCTATGGCTTCTAAATGTGCATCTATTAGTGGTTTTGGATACCCCTTTTCAATAAATTTACCTTCCATCTCTTTCAATCTCTTTTCCAAATTTCCTTGCTCACTCACTATTCGCTTAACACATAATAATTATCTTTTAAGAAGAGAATCTATTAATTTCCTGGAATGAAAGCTATCATAAGTTAACAGGGTGTTTTTGTCCGTTTCTTTTGTATATAGATCAAATTGTATTGTGTTACCACTCTTATAAACTGTTGTGTCTAAAAATGACACTGAAGTTTCACTGTATGTTAGTGAATATACTAGGCCCTTCACTTCTGAATTCAATGTATTTACAAACCTTAAAAGAGATCCTTCATCACCCCAACATACGCCAAATATTTCATCTATGTAGCACCACCATGTGGCGCCATATTGCAAAAAATCAACAATAGACTATTTTTTCTTCTATACAATTCATAAACAAATTGGCGTATGATGGGGCAACGTTGGATCCCATGGCTGTACCCCTGACCTGGATGTACCAGTCATCCTGAAATAGGAAGTAGTTCCAATATAAAATGAACTGCAACAATTCTCATAAAAAAATGACTTTGTGTATTTGAATATCCACTTTCAGCAAGTACTTGTTTTATAATCTGAATACCAGCTTCTTGCTTAATAGATGTATATAAGCTTTTAATGTCCATTGTAAACAGAATACATTTATCATAAAGGAAATATATCTCTTTTACCTTTTTGATAAAATCTCCTGTGTCTTTCAAGTATGATGTCATTTTTAATACTTCTGGTTGTAAGATTTTATCCAAAAATATAGAGATATAAGTACATACAGAGTTGTATGGTTCTAATGAATTTTGGGGACCGTATAGAAAATGGGGGTATGATGACATTTGTTAAAGGGACACTGTACCCAAAAATTTAATGTCGTGATTCAGATTGAGCATGAAATTTTAAGTAAATTTCGAATTTACTCCTATTATCAAATTGTCTTCATTCTCTTGGTATCTTTATTTGAAATGCAAGAATGTAAGTTTAGATGTCGGCCCATTTTTGGTGAACAACCTGGGTTGTCCTTGCTGATTGGTGGATAAATTCATCCACCAATAAAAAAGTGCTGTCCAGAGTACTGAAACCAAAAAAAAGCTTAGATGCCTTCTTTTTCAAATAATGATAGCAAGAGAACGAAGACAAATTGATAATAGGAGTAATTTAGAAAGTTGCTTAAAATTGCATGCTCTTTCTGAATTACAAATGAACAAATTTGGGTTTAGTGTCCCTTTAAATAGGTATTCTTTTAGTTTTTTTGTCAATAACACCTACATTAAATGCTTTAGAGAGTAATCAATTTATTTTTTAATTTTAAATACTGGATTATTATTAATTTTTTTGTATGTTTCCCCATCATGTAATTGAGACAATATCTCTGTAACATAATATTTTTTGTCCATTATTATTGTAGCCCCACCTTTGTCTGCCCCTTTTAAGATAATATTTTTAGATCCTTCAATTTTCTCAATGCTTTATTCTATTCTAGGGTCATATTGTATTTTTTATACATCTTCTTCTTTGAAACTTTACCTTTTAATTTTTGAATAACTAGTTTGACTAGATCTATAAATGTTTTCACACTATTGTTATTAATATCAGAACAAACGTTGTTTTTCTTTCTCAGACCCAGATCTTTTAACGTCCATAGAGAGTTCTCTCTTTTTTCATTACTAGGGGCTAGCTGTATTAAAGCTGAGGCGGACCTGTACGCCTCAGCTCGTCTGTGGCGGGGCGAAATTACACGCAGGTATTCGCCATTGCACACGAGCGCAATTTTGTGCTCGGGTGCAATCCCACCCCCTGCCCGTGCACAGCCAATCACGTGCGGGCAGGAGCTGTCAATCTCCTCGGTCTGACTAGACCAAGGAGATTGAATTTCGCCACCTTAGAGGTGGCTAAGATGTTATGGAAGCGGCGGTCTGGTGACCGCTGCTTTATAAATGACGGCGAGCAAGTTCTTGTGAGAACTTGCAGTCGTAGGGCTTTAATAAATCTAGCCCTAGCTGTTTGGTAAATATCCCCATGTGCATACCACACTTTCAGTTTTACATTACAAAATAATTGTTCTTTTCTATTTTAAAAAAAGTTTTTGTCGGTGTATGGACAAAAAGAGAGTCCTCTATTTAGTAAGCTGTACTCACTTTCGTTAAGATCCTCATTAGAGAGGTTGATTACCGTTACTTCTTCTGGTGTTGTTTTCCCTTGCGGATCGATCGTCGGATTGGTTTTTACACTGCCACCTCTTCCATGAACCATGTTTCCTATCGCCTCTCCATCTGTTTCACCACTGCTGTTTTACAACAAAACGGAGGAAGACGTGATCGATTTGAGTGGGAGTTGGTTGTTTTCTCCAAATTTTGTCTTTGGCGAGTATGCCTTTGATTGGATCTTTGCCAGTCATGTGGGAATTGCCTGCCACCGTGGTCATAGTAACCTGGGTGCCATTTGTAAACTCTGCCGGAGACTTTGGGGGGTAGTTATCAATCCGTCAACCTCATATACGCTGGAATTCCGCAGCGTATTTGTGGCGAGGCTGATTCGCCTTAGTTATCAAAGGCTACAGACCGGCAAAAGTAGAATTTTGTGACGAAAACTTCGATCCGCCGGACTCAGTCTGACACAGATCGATTCTTACGTCACTCCAGATGTTCCGCACACAAGTACGGCACAATCTGACTACTTTTGCTAGTTATCAAAAAACTAGCAGGTACGCTCTGCACTTTTACGGCCCAGCGTACCTGGTTTTCAAACCGCCACCCTGGAGGCAGCGGATCCCATAGGAATCAATGGGAATCTGATCGAAACAGCCAATAGAATGCGAGCTCAATCTGATTGGCTGATTGGATCAGCCAATCGGATTGAACTTGAATCTGATTGGCTGATTCAATCAGCCAATCAGATTTTTCCTACCTTAATTCCGATTGGCTGATAGAATCCTATCAGCCAATTGGAATTGAAGGGACGCCATCTTGGATGACGTCCCTTAAAGGAGCCTTCATTCGTCGGTAGTCCGTCGGTAAAGAAGGATGTTCCGCGTCGGCTGGATGAAGATTCAAGACCCGGCTTGGAAGATGACATCCCCGGATAGAAGACTTCTTCAGCGCCTCTTGGAAGATGACCTCGACCGGATGGAAGATTTCTTCAGCGCCGCTTGAAGGATCACTTCTGCCGGTCCGGGTCTCCTCTTCAGTTCCATCGGTGGCTCGGCTGAGTGAAGACGACTAAAGGTAGGATGATCTTCAGGGGATTAGTGTTAGGTTTTTTTAAGGGGGGTTTGGGTTAGAGTAGGGGTATGTGGGTGGTGGGTTTTAAAGTTGGGGGGGATTGTATTTTTCTTTTACAGGCAAAAGAGCTGAACTCTTTGGGGCATGCCCCCACAAAAGGCCCTTTTAAGGGCTGGTAAGGTAAAAGAGCTTTGAACTTTTTTAATTTAGAATAGGGTAGGGCCTTTTTTATTTTGGGGGGGTTTGTTATGTTATTAGGGGGCTTAGATTAGGTGTAAGTAGCTTAAAATTGTTGTAATATTTTTAAAATGTTTGTAACCTTATTTTTTTATTTTTTGTAACTTAACTTTTTTTATTTTTTGTACTTTAGTTAGTTTATGTAATTGTATTTAATTGTAGTTATTTGTAGGTAATTTATTTAATTAATTTAATGATAGTGTAGTGTTAGGTTTAATTGTAACTTAGGTTAGGATTTTTTTTACAGGTAATTTTGTATTTCTTTTAGCTAGGTAGATATTAAGTAGTTAATAACTATTTAATAACTATTCTAACTAGCTAAAATAAATACAAAGTTACCTGTAAAATAAATATAAATCCTAAAATAGCTATAATGTAATTATTAATTACATTGTAGCTATCTTAGGGTTTATTTTACAGGTAAGTATTTAGTTTTAAATAGGAATAATTTATTAAAGTATAGTGTAGTGTTAGGTGTAATTGTAACTTAGGTTAGTTTTTAGTTTACAGGTACATTTCTCTTTATTTTAGCTAGGTAAGCTATTAAATAGTTAATAACTATTTAATAGCTATTGTACCTAGTTAAAATAAATTGAAAGGTACCTGCAAAATAAAAATAAATCCTAAGATAGCTACAATATAATTATTATTTATATTGTAGCTATATTAGGGTTTATTTTAAAGGTAAGTATTTAGCTTTAAATAGGATTAATTTAGTTCATAATAGAAATATTATTTAGATTTATTTAATTAATATTTAAGTTAGGGGGGTGTTAGGGTTAGTGTTAGACTTAGGTTTAGGGGTTACTAAATTTATTACAGTGGCGGCGGTGTAGTGGGGGGCAGGATAGGGGTTAATAAATTTATTATAGGTGGCGACGGTGTAAGGGGGGCAGGATAGGGGTTAATAAATTTATTATAGGTGGCGACGGTGTAGTGGGGGGCAGGATAGGGGTTAATAAATTTATTATAGGTGGCAACGGTGTAGGGGGGGCAGGATAGGGGTTAATACATTTATTATAGGTGGCGACGGTGTAGGGGGGGCAGGATAGGGGTTAATAGGTATAATGTAGGTGGCAGCGGTGTCCGGGAGCGGCGGTTTAGGGGTTAATACATTTATCAGAGTTGCGGCAGGGTCTAGGAGCGGCGGTTTAGGGGTTAATACATTTATCAGAGTTGCGGCAGGGTCTAGGAGCGGCGGTTTAGGGGTTAATACATTTATCAGAGTTGCGGCAGGGTCTAGGAGCGGCGGTTTAGAGGTTAATACATTTATCAGAGTTGCGGCAGGGTCTAGGAGTGGCGGTTTAGGGGTTAGTAACTTTATTTAGTTGCGGGGGGCGCCGGTATAAGGGGTAGAACAGTGCAGTTTAGTGTGAGTGCTTAGTGACAGGCTAGCAATAAAGCTGGGAAAAAGCCGAAGAGCAGCGAGATCGGATGAGTGATAACTCTCACAGTCCGCTGCTCATCGCCCCGCGGCTTTTTGACAGCTTTATTTGATAACTTAGGCAAATTTTTTCAGGTCCGCGACGGCGATGTGAGGCGAGCTTAGGCGGGCGTATTGGGCCGGCGAAGGCAGGAAAGTTGACACGTTGATAACTACCCCCCTTTATCTTGTTCATCTCTAATGAACTTTTGTCTCTTAATCTCTTTCAATTCCTTCTGCAATGTAGCGATTTTCTCATCTACTTCTGTGATTAACTTCTGCAACTTCTCCGTTGTCACTAATCTGGCGAGTTCTTCTTTTTTATTCTTAATGACATCCTTCTGTATATCAATCTCTTTCAGTAATGATTCTACCATGAGAACCATAATATCATAGGAGTATTTGTTTAGAATTGCTTCGAACTTGTCACAGTATTCCTTATTGTCATGTGACAGAGTAGGACAAATACTCATCCTTAAAGGGACAGTACACTGTAAAATAGTTTTTATATTAATGTATTTTCAATTACTTGTTTTACTAGCTGCAGAGTATAAAATGTATGAGAAATTGCATTTTTAGGTTTATTTGTGTATATGAAGTACCTGGTTTTGTGCTTTGAAACCACAGCCTATTACAATGGTTGAGCTTCAGGTAATATCATATCTCATTATATTATAACTTTGTGTACACACACATGCTTCCTAATCTTATATTTGTCTGGAAAACTAAAGCTCAATACATAGAGAGAACAATGGAAAATTAACATTTTATTACTTAACTATCCTGCACCCCACTGGCAGTGTAATTTCTTCTGCTGGCTGTGTTTACTTAGGCTATTCAATAGCTGAGACTCCAGTATCAAAACTTTCAGTATAGGTTGGGAAAACCACAAGCTTAATCAGCTATTTCAAAGGCCAAAATAGGGGTAAAGGAGCTACTTGTAAACAATGTAATACACTCCAGCAAGTAAAATGGATCATTGGGAACAATTTAAATGGGAGAACATTTTTGGGTGAAATGTCCCATTAAGCCTCTTGGTATTCGCTTCACTCGATAATATCCCACTTTGTGTTTTTATATCTGAGTTTTTCATATTCCTTAGTCAAACTTTCAATAGGTGCTGTTCTTAAAAAGTCCCTTGAACCCCTTGGTAATATAGTGATCCTCGCAGCATCCAAGTCAGAATTTTTGTTCCATCTGTTTGTATGTTGACTTTCCATTTGCAAGCATTCCCAAACAAATGTAATCCATTCTTTGTGACTATTTTTGTATATAAAATGTAATCCATTATTTGTGACTAATTTTGTATATAAAATGTAATCCATTCTTTGTGAAAATGTATCATGTAATGATTTATTACTACCAGTAGGTGGCAATAATGGTGTGTAATATGTAAATAACCACTTGAATGGCGCAAAATAGAGTATCATTGAATTTTCAAACATGCAAGATTAAAGGGACGTGAAACCCAAATTTTTTCTTTCATGATTCAGAGAGAAAATATAATATTAAACAACTTTCTAATTTACTTCTATTATCTAATTTGTTTCATTCTCTTGGTATAATTTGTTGAAGGAGCAGCAATGCACTAATGGTTTCTAACTGAGCACGTGTGAGCCAATCACAATCGATATATATATATATATATATGAAGCCACCAATCAACAGCTAGAACCTAGTTTCTCTGCTGCTCCTGAGCTTGCCTAGATAAACATTTAAGCAAATGATAACAAGAGAAGGAAGTAAATTAAATAATAGAAGTAAATTGTATTCTCTATCTGAATCTAGCTGCTGATTGGTGGCTGCATATATATACTGATTGTTATTGGCTCACCCATGTGTTCAGTTAAAAACCAGCAGTGCATTGTTTCTCATTCAACAAAGCATACCAAGAGAATGAAGAAAAAAGGAAATTTATGCTTACCTGATAAATTTATTTCTTTTACGATATGACGAGTCCACAAATTTCATCCTTACTTGTGGGATTAAACCTCCTGCTAGCAGGAAGTGGCAAAGAGCACCACAGCAGAGCTGTATATATAGCTCCTCCCTTCCCTCCCCCTCCAGTCATTCGACCGAAGTTAGGTAGAGAAAGGAAAAGCCAAAGGTGCAGAGGTGACTGAAGTTTAATAAAAATAAGAACATACCTGTCTTAGAAATGACAGGGTGGGCCGTGGACTCGTCATATCGTAAAAGAAATAAATTTATCAGGTAAGCATAAATTTCCTTTTCTTTTATAAGATATGACGAGTCCACGGATTTCATCCTTACTTGTGGGATACAATACCAAAGCTACAGGACATGGATGAAAGGGAGGGACAAGACAGGAACCTAAACGGAAGGCACCACTGCTTGAAGAACCTTTCTCCCAAAAACAGCTTCATAGGAAGCAAAAGTATAAAATTTGTAAAATTTGGAAAAAGTGTGAAGAGACGACCAAGTTGCAGCCTTGCAAATCTGTTCAACAGAAGCATAGTTTTTAAATGCCCATGAGGAAGCAACAGCCCTAGTAGAATGAGCTGTAATTCTTTCAGGAGGCTGCTGTCCAGCAGTCTCGTATGCCAGACGGATGATACTCTTCAGCCAAAAAGAAAGAGAGGTAGCCGTAGCTTTTTGGCCCCTACGCTTTCCAGAGAAAACAACAAATAATGAAGATGATTGACGAAAGTCCTTAGTCGCCTGCAAGTAAAACTTTAGGGCACGGACCACGTCCAAGTTATGCAACACACGCTCCTTCTTAGAAGAAGGATTAGGACATAAAGAAGGAACAACAATTTCCTGATTAATATTCTTATTTGAAACAACCTTAGGAAGGAACCCAGGTTTGGTACGTAAAACCACCTTATCAGAATGGAAGATAAGATAAGGCAAGTCACATTGTAACGCTGAAAGCTCAGAAACTCTACGAGCAGAAGAAATAGCAACCAAAAATAAAACTTTCATAGATAACAACTTAATATCTATGGAATGCATGGGTTCAAACGGAACCCCTTGAAGAACATTAAGAACTAAATTCAAACTCCAGGGTGGAACAATTGGTCTAAACACAGGCTTGATTCTGGTCAGAGCCTGACAAAAAGACTGAACGTCTGGAACATCTGCCAAACATTTGTGTTGTAAAATTGACAAAGCAGAGCTTTGTCCCTTTAAGGAACTTGCTGATAGATCTTTCTAGTAACAGGCTTACGTGCCTGAATCAAAGTATCAATGACCGAATCAGAGAACCCTCGCTTAGATAAAATCAAGTGTTCAATCTCCAAGCAGTCAATTGCAGAGAAACTAGATTTGGGTGTTGGAAGGGTCCCTGAATGAGAAGGTCCTGCCTCAATGGAAGCTTCCACGGTGGCAGAGAGGACATGTCCACTAGATCGGCATACCAAGTCCTGCGAGGCCACGCAGGCACAATTAGAATTACTGAAGCCCTCTCCTGTTTGATCCGAGCAATCACCCGGGGAAGGAGAGCAAACGGTGGAAACACATAAGCTAGGTTGAACGACCAAGGCACCGCCAAGGCATCTATCAGTTCGGCCTGAGGATCCCTTGACCTGGATCCGTATCTCGGGAGCTTGGCATTCTGACGAGACACCATCAGATCCAATTCTGGTCTATCCCATTGGAGGATCAGAGTGGCAAAGACCTCTGGGTGGAGTTTTCTCTCCCCCGGATGAATCGTCTGTCTGCTTAAAAAGTCTGCTTCCAAGTTGTCCATTCCTGGGATGTAGATTGCTGACAGATAACAAGAGTGAGCTTCCCCCCACCTAATTATCTTGGATACTTCTGTCATCGCTAAGGAACTCCTTGTTCCTCCCTGATGATTGATGTAAGCCACAGTCGTGATGTCCGACTGAACGCGGATGAATTTGGCCGAAGCCAACTGAGGCCACACCTGAAGTGCATTGAATATTGCTCTTAATTCCAGAATATTGATTGGAAGAAGAGATTCCGGCTGAGTCCACACACCCTGAGCCTTCAGGGAATTCCAGACTGCACCCCAGCCTAGTAGACTGGCGTCCATTGTCACTATCACCCATGAGGGTCTGCGGAAGCACGTCCCTTGGGACAGATGATCCAGTGACAACCATCAAAGAAGAGAGTCTCTTGTCTCCTAATCCAGATCTATCTGAGGAGACAAATTTGCATAATCTCCATTCCACTGTTTGAGCATGCTCAGTTGTAGTGGCCTGAGATGAAAACGAGCAAACAGAATGATGTCCGTTGCCGCCACCATCAATCCAATTACCTCCATGCACTGAGCCACTGATGGCCGAGGATTGGACTGAAGAGCTTGGCATGTATTCAGAATCTTTAACTTTCTGACCTCCGTCAAGAAAATTTTCATAGATATGGAAACTATTAGAGTTCCCAAGAAGGGAACCCTTGTCTGTGGAGTTAATGAACTCTTTTCTAGATTCACCTTCCACCCGTGAGTCCTCAGAAAGGACAGAACCATGTCTGTATGAGACTTTGACAGATGGTAAGATGATGCCTGGATCAGAATATCATCCAGATAAGGCACCACTGCAATGCCCCGCAGCCTGAGAACCGCCAGAAGTGACCCTAGAACCTTTGTGAAGATCCTGGGTGCTGTGGCCAACCCGAAGGTAAGAGCCACAAACTGAAAATGTTTGTCCAGAAAGGCAAACCTTAGGAACTGGTTATGATCCTTGTGGATAGGAATATGAAGATATGCATCCTTCAAGTCTATGGTAGTCATATATTGACCCTCCTGGATCAATGGCAGAATTGTTTGAATAGTCTCCATCTTGAAGAAACTTGTTTAGACTCTTTAGATCTAAAATAGGACGAAACGTGCTCTCTTTTTTGGAGACCACGAAGAGATTTGAGTAAAACCCCTGCCCCTATTCCAATATCGGAATGGGACGAATTACTCCTATAGTAGAGAGGTCTTTTACACAACGTAAGAATGCCTCTCTTTTTATCTGGTCTACAGACAATCTTGAAAGAAGAAACCTCCCCCTTGGGAGAGAATTTTTGAATTTCAGTTGATACCCTTGGGACACAATTTCCAGTGTCCAAGGATCCTGATCATCTCTTACCCAAGATTGGGCAAAGAGAGAAAGTCTGCCCCCTACTAGATCCGGTCCCAGATCGGGGGCCACCCCTTCATGCTGTCTTGGTAGCAGCAGCAGGCTTTTTGGGTTGTTTACCCTTGTTCCAAGCCTGGTTGGTTCTCCAGACGGACTTGGCCTGAGCAAAATTCCCTTCCTGTTTGGTGGAAGAAGAGGAAGAAGAGGGGACTCCTTTAAAGTTCCGAAAGGAACGAAAATTATTTTGTTTACCCCTCAATTTAGCAGTTCTATCCTGAGGTAGGAGATGAACCTTACCTCCCGTAATCTCAGAAATGATTTCTTTCAAGTCAGGCCCGAATAGGGTTTTTCCTTTGAAAGGAATAGCCAAAAGCTACGCGCTAAAATGGCAAATCCGGCATTCTTAGCCGCCAATTTTGCAATCTGAAAGGCGGCATCTGTAATAAAAGAATTAGCCAGCTTAAGAGCCTTAATTCTATCTAAAATATCCTCTAAATGAGTCTCAGTCTTAAGAGACTCTTCCAATGCATCAAACCAGAAGGCCGCCGCAGTGCTAACTGGTACAATGCAGGCCGCCGGTTGTAAAAGGAAACCCTGATGAATAAACAGTTTCTTTAGAAGACCCTCCAATTTCTTATCCATAGGGTCTTTGAAAGCACAACTGTCCTCAATAGGAATATTTGTACGCTTAGCCAGGGTAGAAATAGCTCCCTCCACCTTAGGGACTGTTTGCCAAGAGTCCCGAACAGTTTCTTAAAATTAGGAGAAGGTAAGAACGGGATACCCAGTCTGTCCCATTCCCTCTTAATAATCTCCGAAATTCTCTTAGGAACCGGAAAAACATCAGTGTAAGCAGGTACCTCTAAGTATTTGTTCATTTTACACAATTTCTCTGGTGGTACCACAATAGAGTCACAGTCATCCAGAGTCGCTAAAACCTCCTGAAGTAATAGGCGGAGATGTTCAAGCTTAAATCTAAAGGACATGACGTCCGAGTCCGTCTGAGGCAACACACTTCCCAAATCGGAAAGTTCCCCCTCAGACAGAAGTTCCCTGACCCCCAAATCAGATCCCTGTGAGGGTACATCGGAAATAGCTAGCAAAGCATAAGAGGACTCAGTATTCACATTGACCTCTGTCCTGCTGCGTTTGCCCTGTAACACTGGCAACTTAGATAACACCTCTGTAAGGGTAGTTGACATAACTGCAGCCATATCCTGCAGAGTAAATGAATTAGACGCGGTTGAAGAACCCGGCGTCGCTTGGGTGGGCGTTAAAGGTTGTGATGTTTGGGGAGAATTTGGTGGCATACCCTGATTCTCCTCAGACTGAGAATCATCCTTAGACACACTTTCTTTATAAAAAATCTTCTCTTTACATTGTAAGGCCCTCTCAGTACACGAGGGACAAAAAGTAAGAGGGGGTTCCACAATGGCATCTAAACACATAGAACAAGTAGTTCCCTCAAGTTCAGACATGTTAAACAGACTAGCAATATCAATAATAGTCTTTCTTCACTCAAAATATTGAGCTCTGAATTCAAATTATATAGACAAAAATATTAACACAAAAAAGTGTACTGCGCCTTTAAATAATAAAAGCGCAACCATTTTTCTGTTATCTTCAAAACAGCGTTTGTGGCAATAAAAATTGTTTTAATGTGCCCAAAATATGTGCTCAAAATATTCTAAAAGTATTGCATCAACTTGCTTAAATGTGTAAAAAAGCAATATAAAGCGATTTAACAGTTATGACAAAAACTCTTTATTTATTTAGGCCCCTGCACCTCGCCACAGCTCTGCTGTGGTGCCTACCTGCCCCCGGAATACACTGCTGCTGCTTGAGAAGCTTTTAAGACCCTTCGAATAGCAAAACAATTTAGGCCCCACCGGAGCCCAGGCCTTTGCTGTCTATGCGATCCGGATGATACTGCGCGTCTGAGCGCGCGAAATTAGGCCCGCCCTCCCGTGGGCGTAACACTAGCCTTTACAGAGACCCGCATGGGTTGCAAGGAAAAACCAAACATGTTGTTTATAATAAATATGAAGCCATGTGCCCCTCTTACACAAACATGCCAAAATCAAGCCTAACTGCATGACAAAAAAAAAAACTGTACTCCCTTAGGTCAGATAAATGTATGACTGTTCTTAGCCAGCAACCGCATCTCCCAGCGTTTAGCCCATACTGAATAATTCTCATAAGTGATATTAGACACATATAGCAGTCAATATAAAGGGAATTCCAGGTACACCATTACCATACATGTAGTGCATACTTATTTACCCCTCCCCAGATAGGGAATAATGTCAGCCTGTTCTGATGCATCAAGTCTCCCCAGAAACAAATGACGGAACATACCTCAATGCTGCTTGTAGCATGACACAATTCTCCACACTGAAGATGTTTCTTTACACTACCTTCAACTGCTCTGTGGGAACCAGCATGGATCTTAGATAACATTTGCTAAGATCATCAACATCAGGGCAGAAAAATAAGATGTCTCCACTCCTCTTGGGAAGATATAGACTGACGATTTCTCCCTGAGGAAAATAGTACTCACTGGCACCATTTTAAAATAAAAAAACTTCTTGATTGAAGAATCTAAAACTAACACCTCACTTTACCTCATCCTATCACTAACACAGGCAAAGAAATGACTGGAGGGGGAGGGAAGGGAGGAGCTATATATACAGCTCTGCTGTGGTGCTCTTTGCCACTTCCTGCTAGCAGGAGGTTTAATCCCACAAGTAAGGATGAAATCCGTGGACTCGTCATATCTTGTAAAAGAAATTGATAATAGGGGTAAATTAGAAAGTTGCTTAAAATGGTATGCTCTATCTGAATCACAAAAGAAAACATTTGGGTTTCATATTCCTTTATGTGAATCATAATCTTTTTGCTGGTGGTGTGTATATATAGGTGTGTGTGTATATATATATATATATATATATATATATATATATATATATATGTGTGTGTATGTGTATATATATATATATATATATGTATTCATGTGTGTTTATGTGTTTATATGTGTATATATGTTGGAAAAATGGCAACGATAGACTTGCACTGACAGGGTTGCCACAAACCTTCAATTTGTAAAAAGCACAATAACGTTAAGTGCAATAAATTGAGGTATGCCTGTATTTCTATATGTATCTGTATATATATCTATACATGTCTAAGTGTTCATATAGGTATAGATATATATTTTACAAAAAAATCATTAGTTATATACAGCACAGTTGGTCTAACGTGTCTTGTTAGTGCCCCATTAAAGTTTACGGGAGAAGAAGTTAACAAGGTCACAATATCTGAAGTCGGACTTTCCCTTGCACGCTAACTTTTTACTTTCAACTTGTAATACAAACGCTAACGCCCCCACATTAAAGGTTTTATTTTTAGCGGAGTTAGCATGCGAGCGAAAGTAAAAGTTAGCTCACCACCTATAATCTAGCCCTCTGTTGGGCATAGCACAAATTTTAATTTCTGCTGTGCCTAGGGTAAGCTGTGTTTGTAGACAAATTCACCATTTGCACAGCAGTTGATGTCCCAATGAATACTCAGAGAGGAATTGGTGCTTTTGAATATAATACCATATGAAACATCTACATTATGTTAACTGAAGATCATACGCTCAACTCATGCCTTTGTAACTTTTTTTGAAGTTGTAAGCTCTTGTGAAAACAAAAACTGGCACTACAATTTTACATACCAGTGCCAATAAATTAAAAGCCACTTCCTTGAAACACCCCATTTGAGGGTCAGATTACAAGTGGTTCGCTATTGGGTTTTTTCTCTCATAGACTAGCTGAACTTATTTTAAACTTTTAATGTGGTTGGTTAGCGTGGGTATTAAAAGTTGAAAGTAAAATGTTATCGCACAAGTAAAACCCGATGCTCGCTAACTTCAGGACTTCAGATATCACAACCATGTTAACATCTTCTCCTGAAAGACTTCAATGGAGCTAACTCGACTTCAATTAGACCAACTGCGCTAAACCGAAGGAAGTTATAAATATTTTACATTCCAATGTTCTTCACATATAAGAAAATGTTCTTTTTATTTTTAAATACATCTTTCTATATATAACTGATATTTCTTTTAAATATATATCTATACCTAAATATCTATATGAATATATATATATATATAAAACAACAAACAGAGTAATACAGCGCTATAAATACAGAAAGTCCCAAACAAAAGGTACTAGTAATGTCCTATGTATGTAGGTCTCCCTGTTTTCTTCCAATCACACCAATTTGTTGTTGTCCGGAGGGAGAGAAAGGTTCTTATCTTCTACCTGCAGCCTAATCCCAAAAGGAAACGAAGTCCCCCTGCAGACAGGAAAGCTCCTTGGAAAAAATCTAGAACAGAAGAGGGAAGGGCACACAGCAGAAAAGACCTCCTGGTGTAGTATGTCAAAACACTTGCTATATATTCTATGAGGCAGTGCCAACTCACATGTTACTACCTCAACCTTATGAGGTATAGATAAGACTATGAATGATGAATGTCCACTAAGGAAGGCAATTCAATCCCCTTATGCTCCCAGCTTACTTCTCTCTCCTTAGACAATGTGTGCACCTCTCCAGCAGAAGATTAACCACTTCAAAAAGATGTCAGCACAGTCCTTATAGGTAGAAGTACTCTAACCGGTTTGCACAGGGGGGGTGGCCAAAAAACAATTATGCTCACAAATAGAGCTTTGTATATATAAAAGTGTGCTTTTATTCAATAAACAAATTCATGCATGTACTGTTGCTATAAAAACGTGATGAAAACGTAATTGAAACTTAGTGCAATGCTGCAATGTTCCAAACAATGTATCTTTCTTTTGTACAATTCTTACTTGGGCTGAATCAATTGCCCCAAAATATAAAACGTCTTGTGCATATATATCATGTAAGAATATCAAACATTCACAGCAATTCTTATGCCTAAGTTCAATAAAACGATAAAAAGTTAAAATACTTCCAGCAGCCCTGGAGATATATCAAACCATGCCGTAGCACTCCGTTCTCAAATTTCGGCTAATGAGGGGGTGTGGCCTGACACGTTTCACGACTCGATTGGTCGCTTCATCAGAGGTAGGGTACGCCCCCCCTAAGCCTCCTATTTATACAGTTAAACATCATCCCTTGTTAGCTGACTCCATCTTTGTTTTGGGGAAAATGGAATCTTTTACTACTCAGTGTATCTCTTCTAAGGGCAAGTTCAGTTTGCTTAGATATCGATCTCACTTTTTTCCCCTCAAAAACAGCTACCTAAGACCTATGTATAAAACATTTTACAAACAGACTTTAAACATTTATGCCCTTATCTGTAATTAAAAACATATTTTTTGTTTGTGCATTCACAGTTATATTTGCAGCCTTTTTCATTATGCAAGTGTGTACCTTTTCATCAAAATCCTCTATAACCTATATATTGCTCTTTATATCTATGTAAATATATATGTATCTGCATTTTTCACATGTGTTTCCATACCCCTATATTCATTTCTAACCATTGTGTTTATTTTCACAGTGAGTTGTTCCTATATGGGTCTCTCTCAATTATTTCCCCTATGTGTTTAACCCTTGCGTATATGCTCATTTCTCTACAAAAAAGCAGCCAGGTCAATATCTTTGTTCAAACCTTGTGGATCCAAGCTTTTCAAAGCGTGGATCCAAAAGGTCTATCTTTTCCTAAGCTCCAATAGTCTGCTCCCACCTCTGGGTCCCACCTGTACCTGCTCAATAGCTTTGATGTAAAACTGTGAGGGATCTTTATTGTGTATATTCGTGAAGTGTTTAATTAGTGGAGTTTTTAAAAATCCAGCCTCTATATTTTTTATATGTTTGAGGCATCTCACTTTCAAAATTCTTTTTGTTCTTCCTATATATTTCAATGGGGTCTTGCATTTGCATATACAGTATACAATGTGGTCCGATTTGCAATTCAGCTTCCCTTTGATTTGATTTAATTTGTCTTCCCCTTCTATACCAGTGCTTTTATTATAGTTTTTGGAGGGGTGTATGCGACTACAGCATGCACAATTTTTTCTAAAGCATTTGAAAAAACCTTGTACCCATGTTGTTTTTCTCCCTACCTGGCTCCCTGATAATACTGGGAGCTAGAATATTCTTAATACATTTGTTCTTCTTAAAGATAACCTCTGGATGTTTACCCAGGGTTTCTTTTAATAGGGGGTCTTTCAAAAATATATTCCAATGCTTTTTAAAAGTAGTTTTAACTTGTGTGTAGCCTGTGTTAAAGGTGGTAACAAAGCTGAGGCATCTCTTATTCTCCTTCCTTGCATTCCTAACCTCCTTGTTTGATTGTCCTTGTGTCTCCATATTTGTAATATTTCCTGAATCTTTCTTACCCATAACTAAATCACTTCTATTTAGATTTTTTGCTTTTTTGTAGGCTTTCTCAATGTTATCTGATCCGAAATGTTTAGCCTCAAACCGTACTTTCAACCTACTAGCTTCATCCTCAAAATCTTCAAGGCGGCTGCAATTTCTTCTTATCCTCTGAATTTGCCCGAAGGGTACATTTTCAATCCACCTAGGGTGATGACCACTTTGGGCATCCAGAAACCCATTGGTGTCTGTCTCTTTCCTATACCCTCTTGTGCCTACCTTGTCACCTTCTTTAAAGAGGACAAGATCCAAAAAATTAATCTCCTCTTCACTAGATTCACCGGTAAATCTCAGATTCATGTTATTTGAATTTAGCTCTTCCATAAATGTTGACCAGCTTACTGAGTCCCCATCCCATATGACCAACACGTCATCTATATATCTCTTCCAAAATATGAGATGTTCATTTCTGAAATTCTCATAGATCATTCGCTCCTCTAAACACCCCACATACAAATTCGCAAAAATTTGGTGCAAATTTTGTCCCCATCGCGGTGCCCTTCTTTTGTAAGTAAAACGTGCCCTGAAAAAGAAAATAATTCTTTTCCAGAACAAATCCTATAGACTTTGCCAGAAAGTACTGCTGGGTTAGAGTATACTCCCCATATTTCTCCAGGAAGTATCTCACAGCTTCTATACCACCGCCATGCGGAATGGATGTGTAGAGGGCTGATACGTCTAGTGTAGCCCATCTATAAGTTGATTTCCAGCTTATCTCTTGTATTATTTGTAATAATTGGGATGTATCCCGTAGATGAGATCTGAGGCCAATTACCATTGACCTCAAAAACCCATCTATATACTCAGACAGTCTTGCTGTCAATGAATCAATTCCCAATATGATAGGTCTCCCAGGTGGGCATTTTTGATCCTTGTGAATTTTTGGCAAGTGATAGAATATAGCTATATTCGGCTCATCACTTGCCAAGAACTTCCACTCTTTTTGATTCAGTACTTTATTTTTGTATCCTTGATCAATATTTAGTTTGTATTCCTCTAAAAATCGGTGGGTGGGATCGCCATTCAGTATCTCATATGTGTCGACATCAGACAATAGGTTAAATGCCTCTTATAGGTAGTCAACTTTGTCCTGGATGACGATACCACCCCCCTTGTCTGCGGCTCTAAAAATGATATGATCCTTCTCTTTCAGATTTTTGAGTGCTGCCTTTTCTTTTAAACTTAAATTATGTTTTCTTATGTTAAAATCTTTACATAATTCTAAACATTCCTGGATGACTACATCCTTGAATTGGGAAATATACTTTCCCTGTGAATGCACAGGGAAAAATATTGATTTCGGATTTAATTTGCTGTGACTACAACTTTCTATTTCTGGATCATCATCCTCATGTATAGACCATAATTCCTGGTCAATCTGGGTGTGATTATTAAATTCCCTTTCTAGGTCAGCTAATGCTTGTAGGGTTTCTTTTTCATCTTCTGTTAAGATACCTCCATTTTCATTAGTTTTGCCCTTGTTGAAGTGCCTAGTAAGTGTTAATTTCCTAATGAACTTATTGATATCCACAAATAAATCAAAGGAATTGGGAACTTGTGTAGGTGCAAATGAAAGACCCCTTTTCAGGACCCTCTCTTCTATTGTATTGAGTGCATATGAGGAAATGTTGAATATTTTTATTGTTTCCTATACTGTGCTTACTGTGGTTTCCTTCTTTTTGTGTTGAATCATTCTACCTGCCCTACATCCTCTTCTTCTATTTCTATGGTTCTTTTTCTTCCCCTTGCTTGATTTTGTCCATGATTGGGCCTCCATTCTAGATCCCAATCTACCTGCTTGGGTCTTGCCCCTTCTATTGAAAGTCTTGGTCTGAACCTGTGAAACAGCCACACAATGCAAGCTTTCAAATCCAAACAAACTGGGAACAAGGGAAGGGTGCACAGGCATATGTAATCACCCTAGACATATACAAAACACGGAAGGGAACTGCACTCTCATACCGGACTGGGTACACATCCCATGACCCTGCAACATGTTCAGCCCTGGGTGCCACTGGCACTCACAGGAAGCTGTGCTGTCCCCAGAGTCACAGGCAGTTAACCCCAGTCAGGTGCATTGTGTGGCTGTTTTAGGGTCCCAGGTATTGGAAAGGACCTTGACAAGGTACCTGGGCTTGTCCTAATTGGCCAGATGCGGTAACTAACCTTTCCATTTTTGCTTTTAAATCTTAGCTGAGAGCTTGTAAGTGAGTGCTGGATTTTCTCTGTGTGTTATATATATAAATATCTATTTAAAACTACAAAGAACATTTTCTTCTGTGAAGAACGTTAGAATATAAAATATGCAATTTCAACTCCTGGACATAAGGAGGAGGCAAAGATTCCCAAAACTCCAAGAGTACTCATTCCCTCCCACTTCTCTGATAAGCCAGTCTAACGTATAGCCAAGTAAGGAGACATATAAAAGAAGTAAAGGACAGAGCAGGGAAAATGAGGAGCAAAACTAGAACTGCCACTAGAAAAAAAAAATTACAAAATTGAATGGGCAGGCCTCGTGGACTTCTCACCACATTGAAAGAAATGAATTTATCAATTAAACATCCGGTTTTTTTTTTGTAAGGTGGTGAGTGTCCACAAGTTCATTACTTCTGGGAACTAATACCCAAGCTGTGGAGTCCATGAGTAATTTGGGCGGGATAATAAAAATGTTTTTAAAAAAGGCAGACGCCTCAACAAAGTTGTGCATAACCAAGATGGAGAAATCAGAATTACTGATGATAGTTTTTGCTTGATTTACTCTATCATTCTTGGAAGCAGAACAGTAGGTGGAAAAATGTATGCCAGACGAAACCACTACGGAGCTGTTAAAGCATCTACAAATTCGGCCTGAGGATCCATGAATCTCACAAAATAGCTGGGAAGCTTGTTGTTTAAATGAAAAGCCATTTGGTCTATCTCTGGAAGCCTCCGAAGAAGCGCATGTACGCATGTGTGAAACGCGTCAGGCATCTCTGACTGTGACCCATATTTGTACCAGCATACTTAAAGGAACCAGCATACTTAAAGGAACCTTCATTCGTCGTCTAGTCGTCGGAAGAAGAGGATGCATCCATGCCGGAGGTCTTCAAGATGGAGCCGCTCCTCATCGGATGGAAGAACATAGAAGATGCGGCTTGGATGAAGATGTTTGCCGGTCCGGATCTACTCTTCTGCCCGGATAGGATGAAGACTTCTGCCCGAAGATGGAATTCTTTAGCCGCCGCTTGGATCAAGACTTCAGCCGGAGGATGGACGTCACTTTTCAGCCCCAGCTTGGGCTTGGATGAAGACTTCGGAGGCTCTTCTGGACTGATCGGGACCCGGTGTGGTGAACATAAGGTAGGGAGATCTTCAAGGGCTTAGTGTTAGGTTTATTTAAGGGGGGTTTGGGTTAGATTAGGGGTATGTGGGTGGTGGGTTGTAATGTTGGGGGGGTATTGTATGGGGTTTTTTTTACAGGCAAAAGATCTGAATTCTTTGGGGCATGCCCGCAAAGGGCCCTTTTAAGGGCTGGTAAGGTAACAGAGCTTTTCTATTTTAATTTTAGAATAGGGTAGGGCATTTTTTTATTTTGGGGGGCTTTGTTATTTTATTAGGGAGCTTAGAGTAGGTGTAATTAGTTTAAAATTGTTGTAATATTTTTCTAATGTTTGTAAATATTTTTTTATTTTTTGTAACTTAGTTCTTTTTTATTTTTTGTACTTTAGTTAGTTTATTTAATTGTATTTATTTGTAGGTATTGTATTTAATTAATTTATTGATAGTGTAGTGTTAGGTTTAATTGTAGATAATTGTAGGTATTTTATTTAATTAATTTATTGATAGTGTAGTGTTAGGTTTAATTGTAACTTCGGTTAGGATTTATTTTACAGGTCATTTTGTAATTATTTTAACTAGGTAGCTATTAAATAGTTATTAACTATTTAATAGCTATTGTACCTGGTTAAAATAATTACAAAGTTGCCTGTAAAATAAATATTAATCCTAAAATAGCTACAATATAATTATAATTTATATTGTAGCTATATTAGGGTTTATTTTACAGGTAAGTATTTAGCTTTAAATAGGAATAATTTATTTAATAAGAGTTAATTTATTTTGTTAGATTTAAATTATATTTAACTTAGGGGGGTGTTAGGGTTAGCGTTAGAATTAGCTTTAGGGGTTAAAAATTTTATTAGAGTAGCGGAGAGGTCCGGTCGGCAGATTAGGGGTTAATACTTTAAGTTAGGTGTCGGCGATGTTAGGGAGGGCATATTAGGGGTTAATACTATTTATTATAGGGTTATTGAGGTGGGAGTGAGGCGGATTAGGGGTTAATACATTTATTATAGTGGCGGTGAGGTCCGGTCGGCAGATTAGGGGTTAATAATTGTAGGTAGGTGGAGGCGACGTTGGGGGCGGCAGATTAGGGGTTAATTAGGGGTTAATAAATATAATATAGGGGTCGGCGGTGTTAGGGGCAGCAGATTAGGGGTACATAGGGATAACTTAGGTGGCGGCGGTGTGCGGTCGGCAGATTAGGGGTTAAAAATTTTTAATAGAGTGGTGGCGATGTGGGGGGGCCTCGGTTTAGGGGTACATAGGTAGTTTATGGGTGTTAGTGTACTTTAGAGCACAGTAGTTAAGAGCTTTATGAACCGGCGTTAGCCCAGAAAGCTCTTAACTCCTGACTTTTTTCTGCGGCTGGAGTCTTGTTGTTAGATTTCTAACGCTCACTTCAGCCAAGACTCTAAATACCGGCGTTAGAAAGATCCCATTGAAAAGATAGGATACGCAAATGACGTAGGGGGATCTGCAGTATGGAAAAGTCGCGGCTGCAAAGTGAGCGTTAGACCCTTTCATGACTTACTCTAAATACCATCGGTAGCCCAAAACCAGCGTTAGGAGCCTCTAACGCTGGTTTTGACGGCTAAAGCCAAACTCTAAATCTAGCCGTGTGTGTTCCCCCTTGATGATTTATTTATGCCCACACTGTGACATTGTCTGATAGAAAATGTAGATAAGACTCCTTCAGAAAAGGCCAGCTCTGGAGGGCCCTTAATATTGCACTAATATTGTTCTAATACATTTATTGGTAACTTCGCCTCCTGAAGAGACCAAACTCCCTGTGCTCTCCTAGACCCCCCACACTGTACCCAACCTGAGAGACTTGCATCTGTTGTGATTATTGTCTAAGTAGGACATAGAAAAGAAGCCCCTAGAGAAATGGACTGGTGATTTATCCACCACTAAAGAGATCGCCTTGTTACAGTATCCAAAAGAATCCTTTGGGAAAATTGATCTTTGCACTATTGACTAAGCATGCAAAGTTGAAGAGGTCTAACATGAAACCGAGCAAATGGAATGGCGTCTGATGCCGCAATAAGACCTAGCACTTCCATACAGAGAGCTACCATAGGGTTGGCAATTGACTGATGTTTTGCACAAGTTGACTGTAACTTTAGTCTCCTCTGATCTGTTAAAGACAGTCTCATTGATATTGATTCTATGACGACTCCTAGGAAAGACACTCTGGTCTTAGGAGACAGAGAACACTTTGGAACATTGATTTTCCAACCATGTTGTCGAAGAAACAAGAAAAGATTGTTGGTATGAGAAATTGCTAAAGATAAAGATGGAGCCTGAACCAAGATATTGCCTGGGTAGGGAACCACTAAAAATATCTTGAGCTCTGATGACAGAAGAGCTCCCAGAACTTTTGTGAAAATTCTGGGAGCTGTAGTCAGCTACAAACTATAAAATGTTTGTCCAAAAAGGCAAATCTGAGATACTGAAAATGCTCCTTGGAAATTGAGTGTGAAGGTAAGCATCCTTCAAAACTATGGTGGGCATGAATTAGACTTGCTGAACAATAGAAGGGATAGTTCTGATTGCCTCTATTTTGAAAGTCGAAAGTTATAGATAACTGTTTTTAAGTGCGCAATATTATTAGCTCAGTTTTAATTAGTGTGCGAATATAGGGGAATAGTTGATGCAATCACGATATCTGAAGTCCAAATCTTTGCATGCGTTGGGTTTTTGCTTGCTCTCAAACCTTTAATTTCAACTTGTGATACGAGTGATTCCTGACGTGTGCAAAAAGTTAACATTTTAGTGAAGTTAACGCTCGAGCGGGATCGCTAAATAGTGTGCCACTTATCATCTAGCCCTATATAAGTAAAAATGTATTTTATTGTATAAATATGCAGTATTATATTACAAAAATAAAAATGTTTTATTGCTAAATAAATGCAAAGAAAATTTAATAAATAAGAATACAATATTGCAGAGTTTCAATAGTTTAGTCTTGCTTGCATATAAATACATATTATACCATACCTGACATTTTGACAGCATTTTGGTGCAGATAATAGTTTATGTGCCCCTTTAAGTTTATGGAAGGGGTATTTATTCCCTTTTAGACAATCCATTGATATAACATCATGATTAATGAAAAAAAAAGTCCTATAACTTTAAGCTAAAAACACAAGTAGCATACTGACACCATTGAGAGTGGTCATAAGACATAAACAATTTTATAAACTTGAGCAAAAAAACATTACATTAAAATACATGTATTCATTAATAAACTCAGTAAAGCATTTTCTTTTTCATTTGGAATGACTACCTTTATTGATAAACTCCCTAATAGCTAAACTATAAAGCATTATAAGCATGAATAAATGATGTGCCTGTAACACCCTCTGGTACAAATGAAAGAAAAATCATAACATAACTATTTTAATTTAATGAGAGGAAATGTACAATGTAATATCCAGGGAAAGAAATCTTTTGTGGCTGATGATGCAGCACTAGATGCAGAAGGGAAGATGTTAGAGTTAACAGCTCAACAACCCTCTGTGGAGACTGAGACATTTGACAAATATTCTGTGTAGAATGTCTAAAATAACCTTTATTATGAGGCAAAGAGGAAAATAGTTAAATAATAATTTTATGACAGCAATCATGTCAGATTCAGTATTTCTAAATAATGAACTCAAACCTGTGTCCTTACCTACTTGTCTGCTACAAGGAAAACTGCAAATAGTAAAGATTAACACTTCTGTTAAAATATTATAGACATTTCTGAATAACTGAGTTTAACAAATAATACGAAATTTCAAAATCTGTGGGTTATAATGTAAAGGAGGTATTATTATTTATTGTTATTATTATTATTACTAACTAGGAAACTATCGGCTAGATTACGAGTTTTGCGGTAAGCTGAAAAAGCAGCGTTAACAGGTCCTAACGCTGCTTTTTCACTACCGCTGGTATTACGAGTCTTGCAGGTTTAGGGGCACCGCACACTTTTTTGGCCTTACCGCAAAATGACTTACGTAAACTTCGTAAAGTCTTTTTTCTATGGGACTTCCATAGCACTGGTATTACGAGTCTGTCCTGGGAAGCCAAAAAGTGAGCGGTACACCCTCTACCTCCAAGATTCCTAACGCATTTTAAAGTCAGTAGTTATGAGTTTTACACTACAACGCCGTAGCATAAAACTCATAACTAAAGTGCTAAAAAGTACACTAACACCCATAAACTACCTATTAACCCCTAAACCGAGGCCCTCCCGCATTGCAAACACTATAATAAAAATGTTAACCACTAATCTGCCACTCCGGACATCGCCGCCACTATAATAAACATATTAACCCCTAAACCGCTGCACTCCCGCCTCGCAAACACTAGTTAAATAATATTAACCCCTAATCTGCTGTCCCCAACATTGCCGCCACTATATTAAATTTATTAACCCCTAAACCTATGTCTAACCCTAACACCCCATAACTTAAATATAATTTAAATAAATCTAAATAAAATTACTATCATTAACTAAATAATTCCTATTTAAAACTAAATACTAATAGTTACATGGTAGCTATTTTAGGGTTTATTTTTATTTTACAGGCAAGTTTGTATTTATTTTAACTAGGTAGAATAGCTCCCCATTGCCCTGAAAAGGGCATTTAGATGGGCATTGTCCTTAAAAGGGCATTTAGCTCTATTGCGGCCCAAAGTCCCTAATCTAAAAATAAATTCACCCAATACACCCTTAAAAAAATCCTAACACTAACCCCCGAAGATTCACTTACCGGGAGAAGTCTTCATCCAAGCGGCAAGATGTCCTCAACGAAGCCGGCAGAAGTGGTCCTCCAGACGGGCAGAAGTCTTCATCCAGACGGCATCTTTTATCTTCATCCTTCCGGTGCAGAGCGGGTCCATCTTCAAGACATCCGACGCGGAGATGGCGTCCCTTAAATTCCGATTGGCTGATAGAATTCTAGGATTTTTTCTACCTTAATTCCGAATGGCTGATAGCATTCTATCAGTCAATCGGAATCTAAGGGACACCATTTTGTATATATTGGCAGCGACGTTGGGAGCGGCAGATTAGGGGTTAATAAATGTAGGTAGGTTGCAGCGACATTAGGGGTGGCAGATTAGGGGTTAATAAATATAATGTAGGTGTCAGCGATGTTGGGGGCAGCAGATTAGGGGTTCATAAGTATAATGTAGGTGGCGGTGGTGTCCGGAGCGGCCGATTAGGGGTTAATAAATATAATGCAGGTGTCGGCAATGTCGGGGGCAGCAGATTAGGGGTTACTAAGTGTAAAATTAGGGGTGTTTAGACTCGGGGTTCATGTTAGGGTGTTAGGTGTAAACATAAAATGTGTTTCCCCATAGGAATCAATGGGGCTGCGTTACTGAGTTTTACGCTGCTTTTTTGCAGACTTGTTCTCAGCCGGCTCTCCCCATTGATGTCTATGGGGAAATCGTGCACAAGCACGTACAACCAGCTCACTGCTGACTTAAGCAGCGCTGGTATTGAAGTGAAGTTTAGAACTCAATTTTGCTCTACGCTCACTTCTTGCCTGTTAACGCCGGGTTTCAGAAAACCTGTAATACCAGCGCTGCAGGTAAGTGAGCGGTGACAATAAACTGCTCGTTATCACCACACAGCTCCTATCGCAAAACTCGTAATCTTGCCGTATGTCTTTGACAATTTTTCAATAACTATAAAATATATAGTATACATATTTCTGTTACAGGTACTACATCTATGCATATCAAAAATTTTGAGAATAATAATTTGGAATAGATAAGTGTATTGTTTCATGATATCAGATATGTGCTAACAAATAATGAGTATGGGACTCGCTGTACTACTATGGGCTAGATTACAAGTGCTGGTATTACAAGTTGAAATTAAAAATGTTGCGCTTGCACAAAACCCGACATGCGCAAAAAGTTAACAAGAAGATTTGCTATACCATATTTACCCCTTTGAATTCAATGAAGCAATGATGTTAAAAAAAAACTATACTTAGCGTTAACCTCCATTGCAATAAGCTCCCTACTCTAATAACTCCTAAACCACCACATCAGCTTATTCTTTTAAACTCACTACACTATTAACCCCTAAACAGCTTCATCCCCCAACGCAAACTACCCGCTACAGTACTTAACCCCTAAACAGCCACAACCCCCCCATTGCAAACTACCCCCTACTCTATTGACCCCCTGTTCTATTAAAAAAAAAAACTATCCTAAAAAAATGCCCTGAAAAGGGCATAAGTGATTTGGCTCTTTTGCATTAAAAAACAACAACCTATACTAAAACTACCCCCCCTCCCAATAAAAAAAACACTACGGCTAAACCCCAAAGGTTTGTACTCACTAACTTGATATATAAGGGGGAACCTTGCATTCAATCTTCAGTGTGCTGTGGTGAGGGCATGAAGTAGATGGGGTGGAAGAAAAGAAAGGGGACAGCCACTGCCCCTCAAAGGAGCTGGATTAAAAAAATACCGCTTCTTACACAAATAATTGCGCTCAACTCGTAATCTAGCCCTATATTAGCACCTATTTTATCATATTCATGTGAAGAACATATAGTCAATGGAACTTACATTATATTCACTGGGAAATTCTTACACCACTGTTAAGAGGTTAAAAAAAATCAAATGATACATACCTTATCCGACTGATCACTTTAATGTAACATAACATTGGAGTTCTACCAACCAAAGGCAAATGTATGCATTAAAATAAGTATAGCTACAGTATATAGAAGTGATTTCCTCACTTATTTTATTTGCATAAATATCTCAGTACTTATATGACTGGGCACATATAACTGTTTATTTTATCCCCTTCTAAAAAAATGGGTTGAAAATCCAATATCCCTTAGATGTGCATTTCTAGTTGAAGGATCTGAATTGTTTCATATAACAGGTCGAAAGCAAGTCATCCGTATGGTTTTCAAAAAAAGGGGAGGGTGGTAACTCCAAGCAAGCAAAAGTTACTTCCTGTCCGGCTCTTTCATATACAGCATAGTGCCTAATGTGTTGTTTTTTTTAAGATCCTCAAATTTAAAAAAACTATATTTTCAAAACTACAGTTAGTTTTAAAACTGATGGTCCTGGGTAGTGTATTTAAGGTGTTAATCAATTTTGTTAATGTCAATATGTCACCAGTCAAGGCCACAAACATATCATCTATTTGACAGTGTATTATATATAGCTCTGTATCAATTTAGTTTCATATGCAGCCATAAAAATGATGGCATACACAATTGCTTCATTTTGAATCCATGGTGGTCCCTGAAATTTGTTATAGATTGTCATTTTCAAAACTAAAGTAGTTCATACAGTGACAAAAGTCAACTAGCATCCAGAGTACCTCAGGTAGTATCTCTCTCTTTCTCAATCTCTCTCTCTCTTTCTCTCTTTCTCTCTCTCTTTCTCTCTCTCTCTTTTTCTCTCTCTTTTTCTCTTTCTCTCTATTTTTATCTTTCTCTCTCTTTTTATCTTTCTCTCTCTTTTTCTCTTTCTCTCTCTTTTTCTCTTTCTTTCTCTTTTTTCTCTTTCTCTCTCTTTTTCTCTTTCTCTCTCTTTTTCTCTTTCTCTTTGTTCTCTTTCTCTCTCTTTTTCTCTTTCTCTCTCTTTTTCTCTTTCTCTCTCTCCTGTTATGAGATGGCAGAGGTGGTGGTACCCACAAAGAATATATATATATATATATATATATATATATATATATATATAGTTTGTCTGACAAAGGGGTAATACCCCGAAACGTTACATTAAAAGGTAACACTGAAAATCCTGGTGAGTGCATCCTTTCTTTACTCTATTCTATATATATAGTCAATTACATAACAATTAACATTTAAAAGTTCATGATTCAGAGGGGTTGATTCAGATCCTTCTGATCTGTTTTTTGGCTCCCGATCCGTGAACACAGTCAAAGTGATAACGTAATTTCTACAGTATATTGGGAAAAGTACAGATCTGACGTGAGCAAATAGCAGGAATATCACCCAAATGCACAGGGGTTCAGCAATCACAATCCTTCTAACCAAAAGTATTGTACTTTATGTCACCAACAAAATGGCATTTTGGCATGTTTGACAGTATTCCAAGACCAATTGGAATGATTCTATTATCTTGCTCATGTGTAATACACTCTGAAACGGTCCTAGACGCCATTTTAGATGTTTAGATAAATATAAGATCTAGAATCATTAAACCTATATTCAGTACTACTGTATAGTCTCTAAGTAGTGGGCTAGACAAACATTTATAGATGTATTTTTATGTAATAGACTGATACGTGATTTTTCGTACAGGTAACGAAATCTACAGGAAAGGCAAGAAAATGAAAATCATAACCACAATCGTGTTCTTAATATTTTTGTTTTTATTTTTTTAATTTCATACTTGCATTTATCGGATTGGAAAGTACAGTATTCTCGTCTTTAGGAACAGGGTTTCTCCCAGGCACCATCTTTGTGATAGGGAGCTAAAGTGATGGTAAACTTAATGCAGTTTCTAAGTATAATTTAATAGAGTTACATGATGGTAAACTTAATGCAGTTTCTAAGTATAATTTAATAGAGTTACATTTAAATTGTTAATCCATAGTTTTTTTTAAGGGCTTATAAATGTTTTTTGTTGTTGTTGTTGTAAAACAATAGTATTTACAGGTCCTCTAAGGTTGACCCCCCCTTGTATTTTTTTGTTCTGGTGATGTTTCTTACCATCACACAATCAACAGCATGGCCATATGGCTCTCTGTTTTCTATGTGGGGGCTTCCTTACTTGTTCCATGCATGCACATGTTGGTTCTGTCAGCAGAGGCCCTGCGCATGTGTGGTTTCCTCAATTAGGGCCCAATGATCTAGAGGTCTCTGAGCTGGCGAGATTTAAGAATGCTCGACAATATTTCTATTTCCCTTGTGAAATTATCTAAAACCACTTTTTGCCCTGAAAACAAGGGGTCTCGCTAAGGGACATATACTGCATTTTTGTATGGAGAAGGAGATGCATACATTACAAAAGTGCACAATGAAATCAAAATTTCAAAATCATACTAAACGAATAATTGAACAATTTACACATGAATATGCAGGAAATTTTTTTATTTTTAAGGTGCATTAACTATTGTTACAAAAAAACATGTTTTTATCAAATACGTAAAAGTTGTATGTAAATTACAGTGGAATAAATCCAAATAAATATGCACAGCGTAAATCCTAATTTAAGTACACTGGATTGGCAAAAAACACATAGAAATTCGTACTTATAAGTACAAAATATAAAAGCATAATTGTTATTTTTTCATAAAACTGGCTGAACATGGGCATTCCATGGTCATGTATGAAATTGTCTTTCAGATACATACAGAGAATCAATCTTTTAGGGACTAACAACTGCTCAGTAGCTTTTTCTATGGCAATTTACTACCTGGGGGCAGCCTCTTTTAGCCCACTTACGTTTTCACAGAGAAGAACTTTCCTAAAGTATATCAGTCTGATCCCACTTAAGGTCAGTCCAGCAATCCTTTTCTGAACAAGGAACATAGCAAACCCGGATGATTGTTTTGTCCTTTTTATGGTCTTGTCAGTGAGGTGCAGCCATATATAAGCACATTGGGCAAGGAGTCCACATCTAGTTTCCCCCATCACCATAGGGAGGCTTCCCTATGTTTATATTACAAATACATACAGAAAGAGCAGCACTCTATCAGGAACTTACAACAGAGCAGTAGCTTGTTCTATGGCAATTTACCACCTGTGAGCATCGTCTTTTAGCCCAATTGTGCTTTCCAAAGAGAACTTTCCTAAAGTATATCAGTCTGATCACGCCTAACAAGGTCAGTCCAATCCCAGTCTCTCAAATCCCAGCATAATTATCTAAACGTTACCGCCCTACAGATCTCACTGTTTTTTCTTGCAACTTAAAAGATGGCATGCTTTCATCAGATAACTCAAAACACTAAGTTCTGTGAATGCAAAATCTATGCATATGAAAATAACAGTGAATTTAAGGTATAGTGCACTAAAAACAATCGCCTAGATTTAGAGTTCTGCATTAGCCGTCAAAACCAGCGTTAGGGGTCCTAACGCTGGTTTTGGCCGCCCGCTGGTATTTAGAGTCAGTCAGGAAAGGGTCTAACGCTCACTTTCCAGCCGCGACTTTTCCATACCGCAGATCCCCCTATGCCATTTGCGTAGCCTATCTTTTCAATGGGATCTTTCTAACGCTGGTATTTAGAGTCTTGGCTGAAGTGAGCGTTAGAAATCTACCGACAACACTCCAGCCGCAGAGAAAAGCCAGGAGTTAAGAGCTTTCTGGGCTAACGCTGGTTCATAAAGCTCTTAACTACTGTGCTCTAAAGTACACTAACACCCATAAACTACCTATGTACCCCTAAACCGAGCCCCCCCCATATCGCCGCCACTCTATTAAATTTTTTTAACCCCTAATCTGCCGACCGCACACCGCCGCAACCTACATTATCCCTATGTACCCCTAATCTGCTGCCCCTAACATCGCCGACCCCTATATTATATTTATTAACCCCTAATCTGCCCCCCAACGTCGCCTCTACCTACCTACAATTATTAACCCCTAATCTGCCGACCGGACCTCACCGCTACTCTAATAAATGTATTAACCCCTAAAGCTAAGTCTAACCTTAACCCTAACACTCCCCCTAAATTAAATATAATTTTAATCTAACGAAATAAAATAAATCTTATTAAATAAATTATTCCTATTTAAAGCTAAATACTTACCTGTAAAATAAACCCTAATATAGCTACAATATAAATAATAATTATATTGTAGCTATTTTAGGATTAATATTTATTTTACAGGCAACTTTGTATTTATTTTAACCAGGTACAATAGCTATTAAATAGTTAATAACTAATTAATAGTTACCTAGTTAAAATAAATACAAAATTACCTGTAAAATAAATCCTAACCTAAGTTACAATTAAACCTAACACTACACTATCAATAAATTAATTAAATAAATTAAATACAAATACCTACAAATAAATACACTAAGTTACAAAAAATAAAAAAATTATTTACAAACATTATAAAAATATTGCAACAATTTTAAGCTAATTACACCTACTCTAAGCCTCCTAATAAAATAACAAAGCCCCCCAAAATAAAAAAATGCCCTACCCTATTGTAAAATAAAAATTGTAAAGCTCTTTTACCTTACCAGCCCTTAAAAGGGCCGTTTGCGGGGCATGCCCCAAAGAATTCTGCTCTTTTGCCTGTAAAAAAAAACATACAATATCCCCCCCCCAACATTACAACCCACCACCCACATACCCCTAATCTAACCCAAACCCCCCTTAAATAAACCTAACACTAAGCCCCTGAAGATCTCCCTACATTGTCTTCACCACGCCGGGTATCACCGATCCGTCCAGAAGAGGGTCCGAAGTCTTCATCCTATCCGGCAAGAAGAGCTCCTCCAGAGGGTCCAAAGTCTTCATCCTATCGGGCAAGAAGAGGACATCTGGACCGGCAAACATCTTCATCCAGGCGGCATCTTCTATCTTCTTCCATCCAGCGCGGAGCGGGTCCATCTTCAAGCAGCCGACGCGGAGCCATCCTTCCTCACCGACGGACTAACGACGAATGAAGGTTCCTTTGAGGGACGTCATCCAAGATGGCGTCCCTCGAATTCCGATTGGCTGATAGGATTCTATCAGCCAATCGGAATTAAGGTAGAAATAATCTGATTGGCTGATTGAATCAGCCAATCAGATTGAGCTCGCATTCTATTAACTGATCGGAACAGCCAATAGAATGCAAGCTCAATCTGATTGGCTGATTGGATCAGCCAATCCGATTGAACTTCAATCTGGTTAAAATAAATACAAAGTTGCCTGTAAAATAAATATTAATCCTAAAATAGCTACAATATAATTATTATTTATATTGTAGCTATATTAGGGTTTATTTTACAGGTAAGTATTTAGCTTTAAATAGGAATAATTTATTTAATAAGATTTAATTTATTTTGTTAGAATAAAATTATATTTAATTTAGGGGGGGTTTTAGTGTTAGGGTTAGACTTAGCTTTAGGGGTTAATACAGTTATTAGAGTGGCGGCGAAGTGTAGTTAGGTAGCGGCGACGTTGGGGGGGCAGATTAGGGGTTAATAAATATAATATAGGGGTCGGCGGTGTTAGGGGCAGCAGATTAGGGGTACATAGGGATAACGTAGGTTGCGGCGGTGTACGGAGCGGCAGATTAGGGGTTAAAAATAATATGCAGGGGTCAGCGATAGCGGGGGTGGCAGATTAGGGGTTAATAAGTGTAAGGTTAGGGGTGTTTAGACTCGGGGTACATGTTAGGGTGTTAGGTGCAGACTTAGGAAGTGTTTCCCCATAGGAAACAATGGGGCTGCGTTAGGAGCTGAACGCTGCTTTTTTGCAGGTGTTAGGTTTTTTTTCAGCTCAAACTGCTCCATTGTTTCCTATGGGGAATCGTGCATGAGCACGTTTTTGAAACTGGCCGCGTCCGTAAGCACCGCTGGTATTGAGAGTTGCAGTGGTGGTAAATTATGCTCTACGCTCCCTGTTTAGAGCTTAACGCAGCCCTTCTGTGAACTCTAAATACCAGCTGTATTTAAAAGGTGCGGGGAAAAAAATACACGCGTAGATAACGCACCCCTTTGGCCGCAGAACTCTAAATCTAGCCGAATGTATTTCAATTTGTATTAGGCATAATATTAAGTTTAAACATACTCTGGCTTCTTTGCAATCTTTTACATAGAAGAAAGCTAACATTATTTTAATCAAAAAACACCAATGCAGCAGCACCGCTCCAATCCAGTTTATAAAGTTTATATTTAAAAGCATGTTTCAGACACAACTGCCCCTCGTCATATACATACATCTCATGTGTGCAACCATTGTTTAAAAAACATTCAAACAGGTGTTCCAATCAAAATTAACCCTTTACACAAAATTATTTTTTCTTTCACTAGTCACTTAGTGACCCCTAGTGGCTATTTCTTCAAATTACATATTTTTAAAAATAGGTAAGAGGAGAGAAAGAAACAGAGGTATCATATGGCACACTAGGGTTGAGAGCCTAAATTAACATATTTTTGGGGGCTAGCACAAAGGAGAATAGTAATTAAAATATAACTTTTATTAATTCATTCCTAAAAATAAAAAAGTGTGTGGTCATTTAAAATAGGGTATTAATTGTAGTAGATAGATGTTTGAGTAACAACCATTCAATAGGATAAGCAATGTATCCCTGCCTCTATATAATCATATAAATAATGTAAATGATTTACGTAGAAACATCATGTATCACATTACATGTGCTATGTTTACTATTAGAGTAGTTCAATTATAGAACCTTATTCAAATAGTATTAATATATACTTCATACAAATAAACTACAAATGATCCCTAAAGTGACAAGAATTGTCATAGGTTAAGTAGGTCAGATTAAAAAAGGTGTGTCCCAAAGACGGAACACACTAGATTAACACAATTAAAATAGCTTCTCATGAGAAAAAGGAAAAATTATTTTCTTTTTCAGAAAATTTGATTAATAATCATATAAACAAAACTTGTGGAATCTTGTGGTGGATTAGAAAATTACCGTGTACCGAGGAGGTTAAGTTACCCAAATATTGTGGTTTCACATTAACATATGTATGGCACTGATAATATATAACAGTGCATTTATTGATATAGCCGCTATTTCCATTAAACCACTGTGTTTACACTATTGTGATAGTACAAGTATTTTCAGTCATAAACTTTACCCACAAGTTTAAGAAAAAAGTGCCATTTAAGGCCAACAAACTATTAAATTCCCATAAGGTATTCTATATCTCAGCAGAAGCAGTGCGAACGCCTGACGCACGTTTCGCCAACTGCTTTGTCAAAGGCGCCGATCGTTCTTCGTGCTGCCTTATTTATGCCAAAACCAACCAATCCGGGAGGAGGTGTGTCCCGGGAACATGACAAGTGCTACCAATCACAGGGCATCAGTGACGCTGTAGAGTCATGTGTATCCTCAATTTTTCTACAATGGACAGGGAAAGGAGGGTGTGTGTCAGTTATTGACCAATCATGTTACGATCGCAGACGAAGTGTAAACAAATCCTTGGGCATGTTGGAGACTAATATTCTGATCACATTGTTATACGGCATCAGCTTAAATGCGGGGATATATTCCACTAGATTTAGAGTTTTGCGGCCAAAGGGGTGCGTTAGCTACGGGTGTTTTTTTTCCCCCCGCCCCTTTTAAACAACGCTGGTATTTAGAGTTCTCTGAAGGGCTGCGTTAGGCTCCAAAAAGGGAACGTAGAGCATAATTTACCGCCACTTCAACTCTAAATACCAGCGTTGCTTACGGACGCGGCCAGCTTCAAAAACGTGCTCGTGCACGATTCCCCCATAGGAAACAATGGGGCAGTTTGAGCTGAAAAATAACCTAACACCTGCAAAAAAGCAGCATTCAGCTCCTAACGCAGCCCCATTGTTTCCTATGGGGAAACACTTCCTAAGTCTGCACCTAACACCCTAACATGTACCCCGAGTCTAAACACCCCTAACCTTACACTTATTAACCCCTAATCTGCCGCCCCCGCTATCGCTGACCCCTGCAAAGTCATCAGCTCTTTTGCATTTAAAAAAAACATACAATACCCCCCCCCAACATTACAACCCACCACCCACATACCCCTAATCTAACCCAAACCCCCCTTAAAAAACACTAAGCCCCTGAAGATCTCCCTACCTTATCTTCACCACGCCGGGTATCACCGATCCGTCCAGAAGAGGGTCCGAAGTCTTCATCCTCTCCGGCAAGAAGAGGTCCTCCAGAGGGTCTGAAGTCTTCATCCTATCCAGCAAGAAGAGGACATCCGGACCGGTAGACATGTTCATCCAGGCGGCGTCTTCTATCTTCATCCATCCGGCGCCGAGCGGGACCATCTTGAAGCAGCCGACGCGGATCCATTCTCTTCTTCCGGCGACTCCCGACAAATGAAGGTTCCTTTAAGTGACGTCATCCAAGATGGCGTCCCTCGAATTCTGATTGGCCAATCAGAATTAAGGTAGGAAAAATCTGATTGGCTGATTGAATCAGCCAATCAGATTGAGCTTGCATTCTATTGGCTGATCGGAACAGCCAATAGAATTCGAGCTCAATCTGATTAGCTGATTGGATCAGCCAATCGGATTGAACTTGAATCTGATTGGCTGATTCAATCAGCCAATCAGATTTTTCCTACCTTAATTCCGATTGGCTGATAGAATCCTATCAGCCAATCGGAATTCGAGGGACGCCATCTTGGATGACGTCACTTAAAGGAACCTTCATTCGTCGGGAGTCGCCGGAAGAAGAGGATGGATCCGCGTCGGCTGCTTCAAGATGGTCCCGCTCCGCGCCGGATGGATGAAGATAGAAGACGCCGCCTGGATGAACATGTCTACCTGTCCGGATGTCCTCTTCTTGCCGGATAGGATGAAGACTTCAGACCCTCTTCTGGACGGATCGGTGATACCCGGCGTGGTGAAGATAAGGTAGGGAGATCTTCAAGGGCATAGTGTTAGGTTTTTTAAGGGGGGTTTGGGTTAGATTAGGTGGTGGGTTGTAATGTTGGGGGGGTTATTGTATGTTTTTTTTAAATGCAAAAGAGCTGATGACTTTGGGGCATGCCCCGCAAAAGGCCCTTTTAAGGGCTGGTAAGGTAAAAGAGCTGTTAACTTTTTATTTTAGAATAGGGTAGGGCATTTTTTTATTTTGGGGGGCTTTGTTATTTTTTTAGGTGGCTTAGAGTAGGTGTAATTAGTTTAAAATTCTTGTAATCTTTTTTTATTTTTTGTAATTTAGTGTTTGTTTTTTTTGTAATTTATTTTAGTTGATTTAATTGTGGATAATTGTAGGTAGTTTAGTTAATTAATTTATTGCTAGTGTAGTGTTAGGTTTAATTGTAACTTAGGTTAGGATTTATTTTACAGTTAATTTTGTAATTATTTTAACTAGGTAGCTATTAAATAGTAAATAACTATTTAATAGCTATTGTACCTAGTTAAAATAAATACAAAGTTGCCTGTAAAAGAAATATAAATCCTAAAATAGCTACAATATAATTATTCGTTATATTGTAGCTATATTAGGGTTTATTTTACAGGTAAGTATTTAGCTTTAAATAGGATTAATTTATATAATAAGATTTATTTTATTTCGTTAGATTTAAATTATATTTAACTTAGGGGGGTGTTAGTGTTAGGGTTAGACTTAGCTTTAGGGGTTAATACATTTATTAGAGTAGCGGCGAGGTCCGGTCGGCAGATTAGGGGTTAATACTTGAAGTTAGGTGTCGGCGATGTTAGGGAGGGCAGATTAGGGGTTAATACTATTTATTATAGGGTTTTTGAGGCGGGAGTGAAGCGGTTTAGGGGTTAATACATTTATTATATTGGCGGCGAGGTCCGGTCGGCAGATTAGTGGTTAATAAGTGTAGGTAGGTAGCGGCGACGTTGGGGGGGGGGGCAGATTAGGGGTTAATAAATATTATGTAGGTGTTGGCGATGTTAGGGGCAGCAGATTAGGGGTGCATAGGGATAATGTAGGTTGGGGCAGTGTGCAGTCGGCAGATTGGGGTTAAAAAATTTAATTATAGTGGCGGCGATGTGGGGGGACCTCAGTTTAGGGTGCATAGGTAGTTTATGGGTGTTAGTGTACTTTAGAGCACAGTAGTTAAGAGCTTTATGAACCGGCGTTAGCCCATAAAGCTCTTAACTCCTGACTTTTTTCTGCGGCTGGAGTCTTGTCGTTAGAGTTCTAATGCTCACTTCAGCCAAGACTCTAAATACCAGCGTTAGAAAGATCCCATTAAAAAGATAGGATACGCAATTGACGTAAGGGGATCTGCGGTATGGAAAAGTTGCGGCTGGAAAGTGAGCGTTAGACCCTTTCCTGACTGACTCTAAATACCAGCGGGCGGCCAAAAGCAGCGTTAGGACCCCTTAACGCTGGTTTGGACGGCTAACGCAAAACTCTAAATCTAGGTGATTGTTAATAATACTCAAATGAAGATACATTATCAGAGTATAATAAACGGAGTTCTGTTTTTCATACGATCGTTGTTATTGATATTCAGGACTGCTCTTCAAAGGGGTCATTCACACAATGCACATATACTGGCATATAACAAAACAAAGACAGATTCCATAACAGTAGATTCCAATACATTTGAATGTTCATTACGGTTAAATTAACAATGGGCAATCTAATGGGTTTATCGCATATATGCATGAAACATAAAATATTAGTATTGAAACAGATTGTTCACCAAGGGGGACCTGATACACCAACTTCCATATATACATAATACATCATACAAAGTATGGGATAGGTTTTTATTTGTTTATATATATATTTATAGTTATATTATCAAATTTATATTTTTACATTAATATCTCTCTCATTTATAAAATCGCATAGATCATGTCAGGACAGGATGGTTTGCTACTTTGATTGGATATCTTTGCTCTGTCACTTATCCAAGTCCCTATATATGGTGTTGTAGTTGAGAAATCTTCTATGAAAATATCTCTTATTAATAAATTACTGTAAGAATGGGCTGAAGGTCAGTTGTTCATTCAGGCCTTTCGGGCCATAGTTTGAAGCCTGAAAACCCATTTAGTTTCTTCTTTAAGGAGGGTAGTTTCAGTATTGCCCCCTCTAATGCCTGGTCTTATTCTCTGCAGGATCCAACATTTTAGAACAGGTTTCCCTTCACGTTTATCCAGGAAGTGTTTTGTCACTGACGTAATTTTATTTCCTCTTTCAAGGTCACTTTTGGCATTGTGAATATTTCCTAGGTGTTCCCCTAGTCTCGTTCTCAATTCTCAAGTCGACATTCCTACATATTTTTTACCACATATACAGTCAATGCAATAAATGATATTTTTAGTTCGACAATTGTAGAAATCATTCATATATATGATTCCTTTAGGGAAAATTTCCATCTGTCGCACTGTACGTATGTATGGGCGAAACTTACATGTTCCACAGGGATAAGTGCCTTTGAGATTATCTTTTCTATTACTGAGACATTTGACAAAATGGCTTTTAACAATTCTGTCCCTAATTGTTGGTGCTCTTCTCCAGGAGACTTGTATCCTATCTCCAACCTTTTTTGTCAGATCTTCATTGGTATGTGGATATGTCGATTCAGAATTTCAGAGATTTCTCTATGAGCTTCATTATATGTGCTTACGAATCTTACTTTCTGATAACTCTTATCCTTTACTTTTGGTACCAGAAGATCAGATCTTGTGGTATGTAATGCTCTGTGGTAAGCCTTCTTGAGTATTGAATTTGGATAGCCTCTCTCCTTTAATCTTGATTTGAGGTCCTTTGCTTGTTCCTTAAATTTAATTATTTCAGAGCAATTACGTCGTAGGTGCAGAAACTCACCTTAAGGAATGGCTTTTTTGGTAGAGTCATGGTGTAGAAACACAAAGGGAGAGCGCAACTCGTCTCAAGGTAGTATTTATTAAAATCCCAATAGGACACACTAGTAAAAACACACTTACTAGAAGACAATCACAAGCCCTCAGTAAAATGTCTTTAAAGGTTCTGAATAACTCTCAAGGCAATCCTGGTTCAAGGACAGCGTCCTGCAGCAAGCTGTTACTTCATGGTGTGCACTTTCAAATCTGAGAATAGAGTTGGTGGCTGTATCCTTTCTATGTAAGTCTGTTTGGATTTTATCAAACATATCTCTAGAAATACTCAAATCAAGAAAGGTCACTCTGTCGTAATTTATCTCATAGGTTAATTTTAGATTCAAATCATTAGTGTTTAGTTCATTTATGAATGTTTTGAAAATATTGATGTCCCCTCTCCACTATATAAAGACATCATCAATGTACCTCAGCCACAACAAAATGTGTTCAGATGGAAAATTTTCCCTAAAGGAATCATATATATGAATGATTTCTACAATTGTCGAACTAAAAATATCATTTATTGCATTGACTGTATATGTAGTAAAAAATATGTAGGAATGTCGACTTTAGAATTGAGAACGAGACTAGGGGAACACCTAGGAAATATTCGCAATACCAAAAGTGACCTTGAAAGAGGAAATAAAATTATGTCAGTGGCAAGACACTTCCTGGATAAACATTAAGGGAAACCTGTTCTAAAATGTTGGATCCTGCAGAGAATAAGACCAGGCATTAGAGGGGGGAATACTGAAACTACCCTCCTTAAAGAAGAAACTAAATGGATTTTCAGGCTCCAAACTATGGCCCTGAAAGGCCTGAATGAACAACTGACCTTCAGCCCATTCTTACAGTAATTTATTAATAAGAGATATTTTCATAGAAGATTTCTCAAATACAACACTATATATAGGGACTTGGATAAGTGACAGAGCGAAGATATCCAATCAAAGTAGCAAACCTTACTGTCCTGACATGATCTATGTGATTTTATTAATGAGAGAGATATTAGTGTAAAAATATAAATTTGATAATATTACTATACATATATATAAACAAATAAAAACCTATCCCATACTTTGTATGATATATTATGTATATATGGAAGTTGGTGTATCAGGTCCCCCTTGGTGAACAATCTGTTTCAATACTAATATTTTATGTTTCATGCATATATGCGATAAACCCATTAGATTGCTCATTGGTAATTTAACCGTAATGAACATTCAAATGTATTGGAATCTACTGTTATGGAATCGGTCTTTGTTTTGTTATATGCCAGTATATGTGCATTGTGTGAATGACCCCTTTGAAGAGCAGTCCTGAATATCAATAACAACGATCGTATGAAAAACGGAACTCCGTTTATTATACTCTGATAATGTATCTTCATTTGAGTATTATTAACAATATATCCCCACATTTAAGCTGATGCCGTATAACAATGTGATCAGAATATTACTCTCCAACATGTCCAAGGATTTGGTTACACTTCGTCTGCGATTGTAACATGATTGGTCAATAACTGACACACACCCTTCTTTCCCTGTCCATTGTAGAACAATTGAGGATACACATGACTCTACAGCGTCACAGATGCCCTGTGATTGGTAGCGCTTGTCATATGACCGGGACACGCCTCCTCCCGGATTGGTTGGTCTTGGCATAAATAAGGCAGCACGAAGAACGATCGGCGCCTTTGACAAAACAGTTGGCGAAACGCGCGTCAGGCGTTCGCACTGCTTCTCCTGAGATATTTTGTTAATAGAATACCTTATGGGAATTTAATAGTTTGTTGGCCTTAAATGGCACTTTTTTCTTAACCTTGTGGGTAAACTTTATGACTGAAAATACTTGTACTATCACAATATTGTAAACACAGTGGTTTAATGGAAATAGCGGCTATATCGATAAATGCACTGTTATATATTATCAGTGCCATACATATGTTAATGTGAAACCACAATATTTGGGTAACTTAACCTCCTCGGTACACAGTAATTTTCTAATGAACCACAAGATCCCACAAGTTTTGTTTATATGATTATTAATCAAATTTTCTGAAAAAGAAAATAATTTTTCCTTTTTCTCATGAGAAGCTCTTTTAATTGTGTTAATCTAGTGTGTTCCGTCTTTGGGACACACCTTTTTTAATCTGACCTACTTAACCTATGACAATTCTTGTCACTTTAGGGATCAGTTGTAGTTTATTTGTATGAGGTATATATTAATGCTATTTGAATAAGGTTCTATAATTGAACTACTCTAATAGTAAACATAGCACATGTAATGTGATACATGATGTTTCTACGTAAATCATTTACATTATTTATATGATTATATAGAGGCAGGGATACATTGCTTATCCTATTGAATGGTTGTTACTCAAACATCTATCTACTACAATTAATACCCTATTTTAAATTACCACACACTTTTTTATTTTTAGGAATGAATTAATAAAAGTTATATTTTAATTACTATTCTATTAGTCTCTCAACCCTAGTGTGCCATATGATACCTCTGTTTCTTTCTCTCCTCTTACTTATAATCATAACCGGTGTCCAGGCACTGCCCTCCAGAGATACACAGGCTTATCCTGCAGGGATTTCTTGAGAGCCTTATTTTGCTCCCACTATCAATTTCCCCCCCATAAGGGGAATATATTTTTTTCAAAACATATTTGTAAAAATACCCTGTCTTATAGAAAGACATGGCAGTCTAATTCTCTATTTAAACCTTTCGGGTGCATGGAATCTTATTTATAAATCCATAAAGCCTCACATTTATTTAATAGTTTTTCCCTATCCCGTACTTCAATATCTCAACCACGTTAACGTATTCCCCCATAGACTTCAATGGAGCTCGAAAGTGGGAAAAACTAACTTGACATAAAATATTAATATTTCACATTCCAATGTTCTTCAAACAGCAGAATATGTTCTATTTATTGTTAAATACATATTATATATATATATATATATATATATATATATATATATATAATATGTTTTTGGTAAAATATGTATCTTTACATATCAATATCTAAATCTGTATATAGGTACAGATATATGTTGGAATATATATTTATTAATACTTAGAACAAATTCCCTTATGTGAAGAACATTCAAATCTGAAATATTTACAGTAAATACACAGTTAAACACTTTATTAAATAGGAATATTGCATAAATAAGATTTTTCTTGTTTTCAGCTGCTTTACTGCAAAGGGCTCCAATTCTCTTATATAAGTCTATATATGTATACATATGTATTTATGTGTTTATGTGTTTACATGTCTGTAAATACATATATACACATATAAATACATAAAAACACATTGACACACACACACATATATATATATATATCCTATATAATAAAAGGCCAAGTGTGTTTGTCCGAAGCTGTCATGTGCAGTAGAGACTGCGCGCAAGGACAAACACACCTGGCCTTCCAACTGACCTGGCATTGTGTTGTGTAGTAGGAGTGCCTGGGCGGGTGTGGAGTGGGCGTGACCGGCGGGTGTGATGTGGGCGTGGCTGTGTGTGACGTGGGCGGGGCCAGGCAGGGCCAGATGACGCGGTCGGATGCCGAGAGACAGAGAGCTCTAAAGAGGGGGGATAGAGAGAGCAGAAGAGGGTTGATAGAGAGAGCAGAAGAGGGGGGATAGAGAGAGAGAGAGACAGCAAAAGAGAGATGGTAAGAGAGACAGCAAAATAGAGGGGGGAGAGAGACAGCAAAAGAGAAGGTTGGAGAGAGACAGCAAAAGAGAGGGGGGAGAGAGACAGCAAAAGAGAGGGGGAGAGAGACAGCAAAAGAGAGGGGGGAGAGAGACAGCAATAGAGAGGAGGGAGAGAGACAGCAAAAGAGAGGGAGGAGAAAGACAGCAAAAGAGAGGGGGGAGAGAGATAGCAAAAGAGAGAGGGGAGAGAGACAGCAAAAGAGAGGGGGGAGAGAGACAGCAAAGGAGAGGGGGAGAGAGACAGCAAAAGAGAGGGGGGAGATAGCACAAAAGATAGGGGGAGAGAGCACAAAAGAGAGGGAGGGAGAGAGCACAAAAGAGATGGGGGAGATTGCACAAAAGAGAGGGGGAGAGTGCACAAAAGAGAGGGGGGAGAGTGCACAAAAGAGAGGGGGAGAGCGCAAAAGAGAGGAGGGAGAGATCACATAAGAGAGGGGGGAGAGAGCGCAAAAGAGAGGGGGAGAGAGCACAAAAGAGAGGGGGAGAGAGCACAAAAGAGAGGGGGAGAGAGCACAAAAGAGAGGGGGACAGAGCGCAAAATAGAGGGGGAGGTAGAGCAAAAGAGAGGGAGAGAGACAGCAAAAGAGAGGACAGAGAGAGCAAACAGGAGTAGAGAGAGCAAACGAGAGGGGGGAAGAGAGAGAGCAAAAGAGAGGGAGAGAGACAGCAAAAGAGGGGGAGAGAGAGGGAGAGAGACAGCAAAAGAGGGGGAGAGAGAGCAAAAGAGAGGGGGGAGAGAGAGCAAAAGAGAGGGGGGAGAGAGAGCAAAAGAGAGGGGGGAGAGAGCAAAAGAGAGGTGGGAGAGAGAGAGCAAAAGAGAGGGGGGAGAGAGAGAGCAAAATAGAGAGGGGAGAGAGAGGGGGGAGAGAAAGAGTAAAAGAGAGGGGAGAGAGAGAACAAAAGAGAGGGGAGAAAGAGAGAGTAAAAGAGAGGGGAGAGAGAGAGAGCAAAAGAGAGGGGAGAAAGAGAGAGCAAAAGAGAGGGGAGAAAGAGGGAGCAAAAGAGAGGGGGGGATAGAGAGAGAGCACATAAACTAGCACTGTCTAACTGTGAAAAACTGTCAAAATACACTTAGATAATAGGCAGCCTTCAAAGGTCTAGAAATCAGTTTGAGCCTACCTTGGTTTAGCTTTTAAAAGAATACCAATAGAACAAAGCAAATTTGGTAATTAAAGAAAATTGGAAAGTTGACCTATCTGAGCCATGAAAGTTTAATTTTTAGTTGACTGTCTCTTTAACCAGAGCTCTGAAGTCGCGCTATTCTCGTGTGTTAAATTAAATTGCGCTTGAGTGAACATGTTTAATTTTAATACACGTGCTAGTTGTGACTTGCACAAAGAGCCACCCCTTAACGTTCATGAGCAACTGCTAGCGGGCCACTTATAATCTAGCCCTTATTAAAATAGATTGCAAAAATAGTATTACATGTATAAAAGTCAGCAATTTTATACCTTTCTCGCAGGGCTACCCCAGTGCAATGATCGTCAAAAGGGGCAGTCCCTGCGAGTGGAGAGATGGCTCATATTAAAAGTAATAGAGCTTGCTGGATAGGGACACTTCGCTCCTTAGTGTAAAGTTAGCAGGGAGCAGGGGAAGCACTTTAAAATCCTGCAGCCAATATAACCCACATGATGCTGCTTTCTGCACAGAGCATCTTGCATTCGCCTATATTTTAGTATGCAATTTTTTTTCTATTGGGGTTATAAGTCTTCGTATTGTTTTGAGAAAAGCTCACCACCTTTTAGTTGGCGAGAAAAAACAGTGAGATCTGCAGTGCAAAAATCTTTATAGAATTACGCTGGAATTAGATAGACATTTTCATATACGCCCATGGAACGCCCATTTTACGAAAAAAAAATTACGCTTTGCATTTTGTATTTATATATATAATTTCACATTTCTGAGTGATTTTTCGCATATCCAGTGTACTACAATTACGATTTACGCTGTGTATATTTCATTTGATTTATTCCTGTGTAAATTACATACAAATTTTACTTTTTTATTAACATACGATTTTTGGTGAAGAATTTTGTTAGGATTAATGATGCACCTTAACAATACAATTTTTCCCTGCTTATTTTTGTGTGAATGGTTCAAATATTTGTTTTGTATGATGTTTAAAATACAAATTTTGTTGTGCACATTTCATATGAAAATGCAGTATACGCCCCTTAGTGAGACACCCTGTTTTCAGGGTAAAAAGTGGCTTTAGATCATTCCATCAGGGAAATAGAAGGACTGGCGAGCATTCTTTAATAATCTCGCCAGCCCAGAGAGCTTTCAATCATCGAACCCTATGTCTGTAATCTATCTTATTAGATGTCCTTGTGGATTGATTTACACTGGAGATGACACAAAAAGTGAAGGAGCATTATTTGTTAATAATTTATTTGGCTGTTGGTCACACGATAGCCCAGTTACCGTTTCAAATAATAGATCATATCCCTCCATTAAGACAGGGGGTAATAGGGAAAAAACTTTAAAAAAAAATGTGAGGCCTTATGGATTTTTAAATTGAATTCCATGCACCCAAAAGGTTTTTTTAGTTTTTTTGTTTTGTGCTGTTTCTGTTTCTGATACTGAGAAAGATATTTTGTGTGTCTGCATATGCAATTTGAAGAAATAACCACTAGGGGTCACTAGGTGACCAGTGAAAAAAATAAAGATGTACAGTATCTCACAAAAGTAAATATTTTATTATATCTTTTCATGTGACAACACTGAAGAAATGACACTTTGCTACAATGTAAAGTAGTGAGTGTACAGCCTGTATAACAGTGTAAATCTGCTTTCCCCTCAAAATAACTCAACACACAGCCATTAATGTCTAAACCGTTGGCAACAAAAGTGAGTACACCCCTAAGGGAAAATGTCCAAATTGGGCCCAGTTAGCCATTTTCCCTTTCCGGGTATCATGCGACTTGCTAGTGTTACAAGGTCTCAGGTGTGAATGGGGAGCAGGTGTGTTAAATTTGGTGTTATCGCTCTCACACTCTCTCATACTGGTCACTGGAAGTTGAATATGGCACCTCATGGCAAAGAACTCTCTGAGGATCTAAAAAAAAAGAATTGTTGCTCTACACAAGGATGGCCTAGACTATAAGAAGATTGCCAAGACCCTGAAACTGAGCTGCAGCACGGTGGGCAAGACCATACAGGGGTTTCACAGGGCAGGTTCCACTCAAAACATGTCTCGCCATGGTCGACCAAAGAAGTTGAGTGCACGTGCTCAGCCGCATATCCAGAGGTTGTCTTTGGGAAATAGATGTATGAGTGCTGCCAGCATTGCTGCAGAGGTTGAAGGGGTGGTGGGTCAGCCTTTCAGTGCTCAGACCATACGCCACAGACTGCATCAAACTGGTCTGCATGCACAAGAAAGCCGTCAAACAGTTTGCTGAAGACAAGCAGACTAAGGACATGGATTAGTGGAACCATATCCTGTGGTCCAATGAGACCAAGATAAGCTTATTTGGTTCAGATGGTGTCAAGTGCGTGTGGTGGCAACCAGATGAGGAGTACAAAGACAAGTGTGTCTTGCCTACAGTCAAGCATGGTGGTGGGAGTGTCATGGTCTGGACCTGCATGAGTGCTGCCGGCACTGGGGAGCTACAGTTCATTGAGGGAACCATGAATGCCAACATGTACTGTGACATACTAAAGCAGAGCATGATCCGCTCCCTTCGGAGACTGGGCCGCAGGGCAGTATTCCAACATGATAACGACTCCAAACACATCTCCAAGATGACCTCTGCCTTGGTGATGGACTGTCCAAGCATGTCTCCAGACCTAAACCCTATTGAGCAGCTGTGGGGCATCCTCAAATGGAAGGTGGGGGAGCGCAAGGTCTCTAACATCCACCAGCTCCATGATGTCGTCATGAAGGAGTGGAAGAGGACTCCAGTGGCAACCTGTGAAGCTTTGGTGAACTCCATGCCCAAGAGGGTTAAGGCAGTGCTGGAAAATAATGGTGGCCACACAAAATATTAAGATTTTTAGCCCAATTTGGACATTTCCACTTAGGGGTGTACTCACTTTTGTTGCCAACGGTTTAGACATTAATGGCTGTGTGTTGAGTTGTTTTGAGGGGACAGCAAATTTACACTGTTATACAGGCTGTGCACTCACACGTACACTCAGACTGTAAAACACAAGTTTTATTTCTTCAGTGTTGTCACATGAAAAGATATAATAAAATATTTACAAAAATGTGAGGGGTGTACTCACTTTTGTGAGATACTGTATATACATGACTAAGGGTAGTTGTGCCAGAAACCTATTTTTTATGCTTCTGCAATAAACTCTTTATAAACTTTTGGAGCAGTGCCGCTGCATTGGTATTTTGTGGTGGAAAAAGTCTTGGCAACAACTTGAGCAACTTGCATGCCAGAAGATTTGCAGGTGCTAGTCTCACATTTTATTTTTTTTAATCATTATTTCTATGGGAGACATCTCACCACTTGCAGGGACAGTCCATTTTCTTTTACCTGTATTTAACATTTCACAAGCATTTGCTTATGTAATGCCACCCCCTGCTCATGCTAGCCAAATGGGGCACGAGTAGGGGGTTGTCATTACCCCAGTACAAACATACCCGCAGTGATTTAATCCATCAGCTAATAGCTGGCATACTGGTTAGGAAGCTGCGGTCTGATGATGGGTCACCAGAGCTGAATATGCAGTTTGATAAATAGTGGCCTATATGTATAGCCATCAAACACCAGATGGCATTGGTGCTACTGATGATATGTACATTTCTTTTCAACAAAGGACACTAAGAGAACAGTAAATTTGTTTTAAAATGAGTAAAAATCCAGAATGCAGCAGCACCGTATAAAAGATTTATTTAAGCCACAAAGTTACAACGTTTCCGACAAATCTCCTTAATCATGTTTAAAATCACACTGATACAAACACACTTAATATACCTATAACCCCTCCCACCTAATCAGGAAGACACCTGTCCATACCTATCTACATCTCACCCTTTTTAGCTTTTTATACATCATATAGCAGGTTCTAAACCCCTATATCATAACTTTTAAGTATATACAAGAATTAAAGGGATAATTATTTAAAAAAAAAAACACTCCAATCCATTTCTCTAGTCATACCACCAGGCCACATAGTACCCAATGTATGAATCCAGTAAAGTTCTTTCTGTTTTAAACTCTTCTCCCTGTTGCCCCCCCCCCCTCCTAGGCTTCTCTACATGATCTATTATTTGAAACCTTATTTTACTGAGGCTATGTCCAGCTGTCAAAAAATGGTGTGCCACGAGTGCATCCAATATGCCCGTCCTTATACTACTTTTGTGCTGATTCATTCTCTCACGCACCTTGCCGGTGGTCTCTCCTACATAACCCCACCCACACGGGCATTTGATTAGGTACACAGCATATTCTGTATTACAGGTAAAATACCCCCTAATCCAAAACTTTTTTCCAGTACATGGGTGGGTAAATGTAGGACCCCACAACATATTATTACAGTTGGTAATTGAGGCAGGGAAAACATCCATTATTCTTTTTACCAATATAACCCTGCACCTTTTTCTTACCTGGGCCTATATCAGCCCTTACAAGAGTATCTTTCAGATTTTTGCACCTCTTGTATGCTGGCATGGGAAATTCTTGGAACTCCCTCACATCAGGGTTACAATTACTCAGTATATTCCAATGTTTCCGAATGATTCCCTGTATTTTACTACTAAGAGGAGAAAACTGACTAACAAAAACCATTCTATCCATTTTTTCTTTCACTTTTTCCTTTTGTTCTAACAGCTTCTGTCTAGGCGTCTCCATCACATTCTTTATTCCCTCTTGTATCAGTTTAGATGGATATCCTCTCCTCACAAAAGCATCCCCAATCTCATTCAGCCTTTTACATGCCAGACCTTCATCCGATTCTATGCACCTTACGCACAAAAACTGACTTTTTGGCAAAGAACGAGTGAGAGTGGGGGGATGTGCACTATTATAATGTAGTAAGTTATTGCAGTCTGTCTCCTTTCTATACAGGTCTACTGATAAACCATTCCCAGATTTATACACCTTGGTATCCAAAAAATTAATGCTTTCTTCACTATGGACAAGTTTGAATTTGATATTCAAGGTAGCACTATTTAAATCCTCAAAAAACGTTTCCAGGGTTCCAATGTCGCCCAACCACAACCCGAACACGTCATCAATATAGCGCCACCATGTGGCGCCATATTTAACAAACAAAGGTTGGCTATATACCACTTGTTCTTCAAAAACATTCATAAAAATATTCGCATATGTGGGGGCGACATTGGAACCCATGGCTGTGCCCTGGAGCTGTAGAAAATACTCATCCTGGAAAAGAAAATAATTACATCTGAGTACAATACCCAATAATTCCAGAATAAACTGTCTCTGCATCTCACTGTAAAGTTATGTGTTAGAACAGGTGGTAAATAAGTTTAGGTACCTAGTATCCGCTATAGTAGGACCACTCAGCCTCACACCAAACCTTGGATTCACACAGATTTAACTTACAGGAATCCGGTTTTGCTCATTGAACTGAGGGTCACTACTGCAGGGTACAGAGTGAAAACGGAGCTGTCACGCAACCAGGTTACAGGATGCCTGTATTTCAACAGATAGGAGGAGTATCTAAAGATAGAGTAGGTAGTTAATCAACTAATTACTTAGTGATTAAATGATATAGCTGACACATATACAAAGAAGACAGGTAGTGAAATGGAATGTAATACAAACAGATGTAGTACAAAGAGATATTGTAATTAGGCCAAAATGTATTTGTTAGGAATTCAGCACTTCAGGGAATATCATATGTAGTTAGAATGATATTTTGGATTATGTTATCAGATATAGTTTATGCAAGGATAAAATAGTAACAAACGATAAGTCACTTAGTTAGGTTCAAGGTGGTCACAGCAAATGATGTTAATCAAGCAGCAGTTCAAACAGAGTAGGCAATGTAACAGGCAGTTGAAGTTAATCCTGCATTTTAGTGATAGTAACAGTCATTGAATACAGTGCTTAGGTAGTTTGCTTACTTGAGAGACATAATGATATCCAAATAGAGTAATAAAATATACAGACCAATTCCTGATGGTTATTTGGAAGGCTAAGTCAGAGCCAGATGAAAACCTTACGGTATCCTGAATGCTTGTTTGTAGAAAGGACACAGCGCGGTACACGCGCTGCAGACACGCTGAGATGCCGGGTGTGACGTCACAGCCACCCGGTGTAACAGTTAGGGAATTGAAAGCAGCTCCTTTGGTTCCTAAGAAACTGCAAGTAATAGAATAGGCACACCGGCACACAGCAATGAAGGATTAATGTAGGCTGCAAAGATTCAAAGCAACAAGTAAGAAATCCCCACAGATTGAGGAAAGGGCTAGGTGTCTTCAGAGAGGAGTCACATAAAGTAACTGATTCAAATTACCAAGCGAGGAGCATAGAGAGGAGGGGCCTTAAATAGGAAAAGAGGATTCAGAATTAAAGGGACAGGATTGTATTAGTGAATACCCTGACAGGACACCCCCCTCAAGGAGCCGCTCAGCGGATCAAGGACCTGGACGGTGTGGATTCCTCCTATGGAACAAGGAAACCAAGCGTGGAGCCATAACATTAGTAGCAGGCTCCCAAGAGTCTTCTTCAGGTCCATAACCCTTCCAACTGACCAAATACTGAAGGTGGTTTCGAAAGTATCGAGAATCTTGAATAGAATCAATCTCGTACTCCTTCTCATCTGTCACATGAGTTAAAGAAGTATCCATCGAAGATGTAGCCCTGATAGAAGCATAGGGTTTAAGGAGTGAGACATGAAATGTTGGATGAATTCTCATGGAAGAAGGTAGTTGAAGAGTGACTGCATTCACATTAACAACATTCTTAATTTCAAAGGGACCCAAATAAAGTGAAGCGAGCTTTTTGGAAGGAACTTGTAATCTTATATTCTTTGTGCTTAACCAAACTTTATCTCCCACCTTATATTCAGGAGGTTTAGAACGTCGTAGATCGTAGTAATGTTTTTGAGCTTTTTGAGCATCGAGTAGTAGTTGTTTAACAGTGGCGAAACCTTTCACTAAGGTATTAATTTTATCATTAACAACGGGTATAGGAGAATTTTTTGGAGTCTGAATGTCATAAGAAGGATGAAAACCGTAGTTAAGGAAAAATGGAGACATTTTAGTGGAGGAGTTGAGCATGTTATTATGAGCAAATTCAGCAGTGGAAAGAAGAGAATGCCAGTTATCTTGTTCTAGAGAACAGTAACAACGGAGATACTGTTCCAGGGCTTGATTTGTTCTCTCAGTCTGCCCATTGGTTTGTGGATGAAAAGCTGTACTTAACCTCCTAGAGATGTTGAGGGATTTACAAAGATGTTCCCAAAATCTAGAGGTAAACTGAGAACCTCTGTCACTAGTAATGGAATTTGGTAGACCATGTAATTTGACAATATGATCTATGAAAAGAGTAGCTGTTTCTTGAGCTGTGGGTAGACCTCTATGTGGCAGGAAATGGGCCATTTTAGAAAAAAGATCAACAATGACCATGATAGTGTTGAAGTTAGCAGAAGGTGGCAGATCGACAATAAAGTCCATGGCAATATCTGCCCAAGGTCTTTCAGGTATTGGAAGAGATAGAAGGTATCCGTAGGGACGTGTATGTTGATGTTTTTTAGTAGTGCAAAGAAAACATGTTTTGATGTATTGCTTGATTGTATCAGACATTTTGGGCCACCAATAATTCCTTGAGAGGATATGAAGAGTCCTATGTACGCCAGGATGACTTGCTAAAGAGGAATCATGAGCTGCTGCTAAAAGTTGATTCCTGAGATCCTTGGGTACATATAGCTGATCATGATGATAGAACAGTTCATCAGAATGTTTATTTAAATTGAGGTGTGTTATTAATGAATCCTCCTTCTGTTGCAGCTTTAGGGTCTCCAAGAAATCGTTTGTTAAACAAATGATTCTGTCCGCAGGTATCACTGAGGCAGGTGTCAAATGATCTTGTGGCTTAGGAGGTATACGAGAGAGGGTATCTGCCTTAAGATTCTTAGAACCTGGACGATAGGTGATCACATAATCAAAACGTGAAAAGAAAAGGCTCCAGCGGACTTGACGAGAAGTCAGGGTCTTGTTTGACTTTAAATACTCTAAATTACGATGGTCTGTGTAAATAGTAATTGGAAATTTTGTACCTTCCAAGATATGCCTCCAGAATTCCAATGCGGATTTGATGGCAAGCAATTCCTTATCACCAATACCATAGTTTATCTCAGCTGAGCTCATGACACGAGAGTAGAATGCAACAGGATGTAATGGCTTTTCTTGAGAGGCCCTCTGGGATAGAACAGCCCCTATTGCAAATTCAGAAGCATCAACCTCAAGCGTAAAATGACAACTGGGATCTGGGAATTGCAAAATAGGGGCTGAAGTAAATTTATTCTTGAGGGTAGTGAAAGAGTCCTGAGCTTTACTATCCCATGAAAACCTGATATGTTTCTTAGTTAAAGTTGTTAATGGTTTGACAATATGTGAGAAATCTTTAATGAATTTTCTATAAAAATTCGCAAAACCAAGAAACCTCTGGACATCTTTTTTACATGAGGGTACTGGCCATTTGAGTATAGCTTCTACTTTACTGGTCTCCATAGTAATCCCAGTAGGAGAGATACAGTAACCCAGAAATGAAATAGAGTTAGTATTAAATATACATTTCTCTAGTTTAGCGTAGAGATGATGTTGTCTTAAACGAGATAGAACTAATTTTACATGTTTTAAATGATTTTCAAAAGTGTCTGAATAGACAAGAATGTCATCTAGATAGATAACAATACATACATCCAGAAGGTCGTGAAAAACATCATTTATGAAGCACTGGAAAGTGGCTGGGGCGTTGCAGAGCCCAAACGGCATTACTGTGTATTCGTAAAGTCCGTATCGTGTACGGAAAGCCGTTAACCACTCATCCCCTGCTCTCATCCTGATTAAATTGTATGCACCCCTAAGATCGAGCTTGGTGTAAATGGTGGCACCCTGAAGGCGCTCAATTAGTTCAGGAATGAGAGGCAGGGGATATCTGTTTTTCTTAGTACATTTATTCAGTTGTCTGTAATCTATAATGGGGCGTAAACTGCCATCTTTATTTTTCACAAAAAACATAGCAGCACCTGCAGAGGAAGTGGATGGACGTATAAACCCTTTTTTCAAGTTTTCGTCTAGATATTCCTTAAGGTGTGCTAGTTCAGGTTGGGACAAAGGATATATATGACCATATGGAATGGTGCAGTTAGGAATGAGATCAATAGGGCAGTCATACTTCCTATGTGGTGGAAGTGTGGCTGCCTCAACCTTATCAAAAACATCAGCATATTCTTTGTAGCAATCTGGTAATGTCTCTACATTAATATGACAAAGTGTATGAGAATCAGTGCAGAATTGCTTGCAGTACTGAGAATCAAAAACTACAGTAGAGTCTGTCCAAGAAATAGTGGGGTTATGCATAGACAACCACTGAATACCGAGTATCATAGGGTAGACAGAACTTGGTAAAACATCAAAAGATATCAACTCAGTATGCCCTGAGTCTGAGGTAACCTTAAGTGGAACTGTATGGTGTGAAATAGGACCAGAACTAAAAAATGATCCATCAACCAAACGGATGGCTAGTGCAACACTCTTTTTTATTAGTGGTATTTTGTGCTTATCAACAAAAACTAAATCTATGAAATTCCCAGATGCTCCAGAGTCAATTACGGCCTGTACGTCTATCTTCTGCTGATCCCACTGCAACGAGAGAGTGATTGATAAATGAAGTAAATTATTATTAACCATATTAACATTGTGCTTAAATCTCACTCTCTTACCCTTCTTTTGACGAAGGAGAGATGGGCAATCCCTTACGCCATGATCCTTTTCGGCACAATAGAGGCACAAATTAAGCAGTTTGCGTCTGGCTTTCTCTTCAGGCTTTAGAGGGCCTCTAATCACAGCAACATCCATGGGTTCATCAACATTCTTGGTAGCATAGGTAGGAAGATTTATATGATAGGGAGTGTATTTCTTAGGAGTGATGTCAGTTGTGGATTTTTCATATTTCCTTTCCCTGAGTCTCCGGTCAATACCAATACATAAAGTCATGAGATCCTCAAGAACATCTGGAATGATACCTCTAGCAAGTTCATCTTTTAATGAGTCACTGAGGCCCAAGCGAAATTGATTTTTCAGAGCTGGGTTGTTCCATAAAGTGTCAGGAGCCCATCTTTTAAAGTCTGTTATGTATTCCTCTACCATCCTTTTCCCTTGGCGTAAGGATCTCAAAGCTGTTTCAGCAGTATTCTGCTTGTTATGATCCTCATATAAAAGGGACATCGCAAAAAAAAAAGAATCAAGAGAATTTAATATGGGATCATCAGTCTCATAGAAAGTGTTGGCCCAAGATTTAGCTTCTCCACGCAAAAAAGAAATCACAGTCAAAACTTTAATTCTGTCAGTAGGATAAGACCTAGGTTTCAAAGTGAACATAAGAGTGCAAGAATTTCTAAAGTCTCTGAACATGGACCTGTCCCCAGAGAATTTCTCTGGCGGACTTACAACAGGCTCCGGTGTAATCTCAGAAGTAGAAGTTTTAGTTGTCATATGCTCATTAATAAATTTTCTAATATTCTGGTTCTCAATTTGTATCTCTCTTAAACCCTGTAACATACTATCCATACTTTGTGCTAGAGAACCCACTCTATTGGAAAGCTCACTCAACTCCATGATAGTGGATAGAGGTACTTTTATTTTGGGCTTGGTAATATGTTAAGTTCTGTAAAGTTATGTGTTAGAACAGGTGGTAAATAAGTTTAGGTACCTAGTATCCGCTATAGTAGGACCACTCAGCCTCACACCAAACCTTGGATTCACACAGATTTAACTTACAGGAATCCGGTTTTGCTCATTGAACTGAGGGTCACTACTGCAGGGTACAGAGTGAAAACGGAGCTGTCACGCAACCAGGTTACAGGATGCCTGTATTTCAACAGATAGGAGGAGTATCTAAAGATAGAGTAGGTAGTTAATCAACTAATTACTTAGTGATTAAATGATATAGCTGACACATATACAAAGAAGACAGGTAGTGAAATGGAATGTAATACAAACAGATGTAGTACAAAGAGATATTGTAATTAGGCCAAAATGTATTTGTTAGGAATTCAGCACTTCAGGGAATATCATATGTAGTTAGAATGATATTTTGGATTATGTTATCAGATATAGTTTATGCAAGGATAAAATAGTAACAAACGATAAGTCACTTAGTTAGGTTCAAGGTGGTCACAGCAAATGATGTTAATCAAGCAGCAGTTCAAACAGAGTAGGCAATGTAACAGGCAGTTGAAGTTAATCCTGCATTTTAGTGATAGTAACAGTCATTGAATACAGTGCTTAGGTAGTTTGCTTACTTGAGAGACATAATGATATCCAAATAGAGTAATAAAATATACAGACCAATTCCTGATGGTTATTTGGAAGGCTAAGTCAGAGCCAGATGAAAACCTTACGGTATCCTGAATGCTTGTTTGTAGAAAGGACACAGCGCGGTACACGCGCTGCAGACACGCTGAGATGCCGGGTGTGACGTCACAGCCACCCGGTGTAACAGTTAGGGAATTGAAAGCAGCTCCTTTGGTTCCTAAGAAACTGCAAGTAATAGAATAGGCACACCGGCACACAGCAATGAAGGATTAATGTAGGCTGCAAAGATTCAAAGCAACAAGTAAGAAATCCCCACAGATTGAGGAAAGGGCTAGGTGTCTTCAGAGAGGAGTCACATAAAGTAACTGATTCAAATTACCAAGCGAGGAGCATAGAGAGGAGGGGCCTTAAATAGGAAAAGAGGATTCAGAATTAAAGGGACAGGATTGTATTAGTGAATACCCTGACACTCACTTATTCCTGTATCATTACAGAGCATCATATTAACAGCCCCAATTCCTGCCTCATGGGTGATAGATGTGTATAAACGTACCACATCCATACTATACAAGATGCCCTTGCCCTCACTCAGATCCAGGCCTTGTATTTTATTCAAAAAATCACCTGTGTTTCTTATATGGGAATTTGATTCTACAAATGGTCTCAAATATTTATCCAAGAAGATGGACGAACTGGACAGGATGGACCCAATTCCAACCACTATAGGGCGTCCTGGTGGAGCTCCCCTGTCCTTATGAATTTTAGGTAAAGTATATAGGACAGGCATTATTTCCTCAGTCTCCACCAAGAATTTAGCCACATCCTGTCCAATAATCCCACTTCTCACCGCCTTAGAAACACAGTTTTCAACCTCCTTTTTAATATCAAATTTTGGATTTGAAGTTAGCAATTTATATATTTTCTCATCAGCCAATTGTGACTTAATTTCCCGGACATAAAAATCTTTATCTAGAAGGACAATAGCCCCTCCCTTGTCCGCTCCTTTAATAATAATCCCTTTATTATCACTTAAATTAAAGGGCATTTTTATCCTTTTTAGTAAAGTTACATTTAACCCTTTTGTTAAAATTCATAAGGACTGGGGAGCGTTATATTGATGACGTGTTCGGGTTGTGTTTGGGCGACATTGGAACCCTGGAAAAGTTTTTTGAGGATTTAAATAGTGCTACCTTGAATATCAAATTCAAACTTGTCCATAGCGAAGAAAGCATTAATTTTTTAGATACCAAGGTCTATAAATCTGGGAATGGTCTATCAGTAGACCTGTATAGAAAGGAGACAGACTGCAATAACTTACTACATTATAATAGTGCAGATCCCCCCACTCTCACTCGTTCTTTGTCAAAAAATCAGTTTTTGCGCGTAAGGCGCATAGTATCGGATGAAGGTCTGGCATGTAAAAGACTGAATGAGATTGGGGATGCTTTTGTGAGGAGATGATATCCATCTAAACTGATACAAGAGGGTATAAAGAATGCGATGGAGACCCCTAGACAGAAGCTGTTAGAACAAAAGGAAAAAGTAAAAGAAAAAATGGATAGAATGGTTTTTGTTAGTCAGTTTTCTCCTCTTAGTAGTAAAATACAGGGAATCATTCTGAAACACTGGAATATACTGAGTAATTGTAACCCTGATGTGAAAGATACTCTTGTAAGGGCTGATATAGGCCCAGGTAAGAAAAAGGTGCAGGGTTATATTGGTAAAAAGAATAATGGATGTTTTCCCTGCCTCAATTGTACCAACTGTTATAATATGTTGCGGGGTCCTACATTTACCCACCCATGTACTGGGAAAAAGTTTTGGATTAGGGGGTATTTTACCTGTAATACAGAATATGCTGTGTACCTAATCAAATGCCCGTGTGGGTGGGGTTATGTAGGAGAGTCCACCCGCAAGGTGCGTGAGAGAATGAATCAGCACAAAAGTAGTATAAGGACGGGCATATTGGATGCATCCGTGACCCACCATTTTTTGACAGCTGGACATAGCCTCAGTCAAATAAGGTTTCAAATAATAGATCATGTAGAGAAGCCTAGGAGGGGGGCAACAGGGAGAAGAGTTTAAAACAGAAAGAACTTTACTGGATTTATACATTGGGTACTATGTGGCCAGGTGGTATGAATAGAGAAATGGATTGGAGTGTTTTTTAAATAATTATCCCTTTAATTCTTGTATATATATATATGAACTTAAAAGTTATGATATAGGGGTTTAGAACCTGCTATATGATGTATAATTACTGGATTCCCTTTGTTATGTGTTAATTTATTGACTATGATGAGATAAGAGGATATATAATATCTGTCTAAGAGGGTATGTGCACACTAGGGGGAGCTAAAAAGGGTGAGATGTAGATAGGTATGGACAGGTGTCTTCCTGATTAGGTGGGAGGGGGTTATAGGTATATTAAGTGTGTTTGTATCAGTGTGATTTTATACATGATTAAGGACATTTGTCCGAAACGTTGTAACTTTGTGGCTTAAATTAATCTTTTATACGGTGCTGATGCATTCTGGATTTTTACTGTTTATGGTGGGGTTTTGGTATAGACCCTAGCAGCTTGCACGGATTGACTCCACTGAGTGCTGAACAGCTATTTTTGGATTTGTTTTAAATTGACACAATCTTTCTGAATCATGCAAGTTTAATTTTCCTATTAATTTAACCTTCAAATATTCATGATTTTTAACATTTCATCTGGATCTTCACTCTGGAAATAATGTAATATTTTTGCTACTGGATTTCCTATTATTTTTTGTTATCGTAAAAGATATATGTCTGTGCAATCAGGATGTGTGTGTGTCCAAGATATATGTCTGTGCAATCATGATGTGTGTGTCCAAGATATATGTCTGTGCAATCCAAGATATATGTCTGTGCAATCATGATGTGTGTGTCCAAGATATGTCTGTGCAATCATGATGTGTGTGTGTTCAAGATATATGTCTGTGCAATCATGATGTGTGTGTCCAAGATATATGTCTGTGCAATCCAAGATATATGTCTGTGCAATCATGATGTGTGTGTCCAAGATATATGTCTGTGCAATCCAAGATATATGTCTGTGCAATCATGATGTGTGTGTCCAAGATATATGTCTGTGCAATCCAAGATATATGTCTGTGCAATCATGATGTGTGTGTCCAAAATATGTCTGTGCAATCATGATGTGTGTGTGTGTGTGTCCATGCTTGTGCGCAGTATTAGTGTAATGTATGTAGATTTGTGATGTGTATTGTGTTAGTGGTGTGTTGTCTGGCTTCTGCTTATTTATTGTGTGTATCAGATTGTAATATGTGTGGCACAGTCAAACTTGCAACAGCAGCTTAAACCTTGGAAGCTCAAAGTGCCGATATAGACAGGACATCTGCCAATACCCCCAACATAGTAAAGTTCATATCGGAGTCCACAGTACAGTATTGAAGAAATGATGTCTTTATTACATCAACTTTGTACAAAATATCATACTTTAGTGTGTGTGCACAGTAGGAGGTTAATGGGACACTGAACCCATTTTTTTTCTTTCGTGATTCAGATAGAGCATGCCATTTTAAGCAACTTTTTAATTTACTCCTATTATCAATATTTGTTCGTTCTCTTGCTATGTTTATTTGAAAAATAAGGCATCTAAGCTTTTTTATTAGTTCAGAACTCTGGACAGCACTTTTTTATTGGTGGATGAATATATCCACCAATCAGCAAGAACAACCCAGGTTGTTCACCAAAAATGGGCTGGCATCTAAAATTACATTCTTGCATTTCAATTAAAGATACCAAGAGAATGAAGAAAATTTGATAATAGGAGTAAATTAGAAAGTTGCTTAAAATGGCATGCTCTGTCTGAATCACAAAAGAAAAAATTTGGGTTCAGTGTCCCTTTAATTTTGGTTTGGTTGGGAACTTAAACTTTGGCATTAAAGTATTATTTTAGCCATTATTTCCCTGTATATGTGTGTGTATATGTGCTTAGGGGATTTGTAGTGTGCATGTCATATGTATGTGTAGTTTAGCATTTGTGTGGTGTGTAGTGTTTGTATTGTGTTGATTATTTGTGTAGGTTTGTGTGTATGTGATGTTTGTGTAGTGTGTGTGTGTGTGTTTATATAGTCTGACTTCCATGCAGTGTATAGTAAAGTTTAATTTTAGAATGTCCATGTTTTTTTTAATATTTGACATGGATCTGTTTGATATGGTCTGAATTTCCTAGTTTTTTTTCTTTTTTTCTAAAAAATGCATATGTATACATGTATGGCGTTCATCTGTACTGTGTCTTCCTATTATGTTTCTGTAATGTGTGTAGTATGTGTATGTAGTGTAATATTTGCTTTGTCTGTATGCATTTTTTTGTGTGTTAGAAATGAGAGAAAGAAAGAAGGCACCACAATAGTGCAGGGTCAAATGGGTCTGGTGTCTCCCCACTCCAAAATTCCCCTACTTACTGGATCCAAAGCACTGTGCCAGTGCTCAAAATGCCTTCTGGGCTCTCAACAGTCGCCCAGCTAACTGCTCAAGGTATGACAGCACGGCTCCTCTGTGTTAGCACGTCTCTGGAACCTCCAGCATCTAGTGACCAATGGTCCGTAGTCTCCTCTGCGGGACACTCAAATGCCTTCAGCAAACACCCGGTCAATGAGGATAAAAGTGTATAGGTATATATTGTATACCGCTATTTCCTCTATAAGTTAGTGTAAATAAACTGATATATACAAGTGCGGTAATGATTGTATATGTATTTATCAAAATTAAAATACCGTGGTAAGTCTGGTAAAATAAAAACAGACTTTATTTAAAAGCAATCACAACGTTTCACTGTCTCAAACCGTTTTATCAAGTGTACTGCATGATTAAAATACCACGGTTAAATAGACTTATTTCGGCGTCTCAGGATTCACATTGCGCATGCGTCACTACCCTATTTTCAATTGGTAATTTTTTTAGGTGTGTCGATACGTCATGGATTTCATTCAGATACTATATCAATCAGCCATTGGTCCGTAGCTCCACCAATAGAGAGCACAGAAAAGACAACACCTCTACTAGTATAATGTTAGAAGTAGCGTGTTCTACCCGTATTATATATACATCAATACAATTATTTGGATATATATGTATCGGATAGTGGCACAATCACAATGTGATATATCCCTTACATTCTAAAAAAACACATGTATATATATAACATTCCCTATATCCACACTCATCATTATATCAATGCATTCTGTATTGTATTTACATATTTTTATTAAGCTCTACATATCTATGAATGCCAATCTCATTTCACAGGATAATCTACTAAAAAAAACTATACAGATGAGTTACTATGAGAGTTCTGTATTATGATAAAACTCTAACATATTATCTAATGTGTTCTCGAGGCTAAACTTAAAGCAACACCATATATAGCATAAGATCATATTATATACATATACAAAGATCCATCATATCAAGATCTTAAGTTCTATATATCTATAAATGACAATCTTATTTCACAGAATAATCTACTAGAAAAACTGTACAAATAAATTACTGTTATGGTAAAGTATTATATACTCTAACCGTTTCTCTAATATATTCTCGGGGCCATACTAAGGACAAAACCATATGTAGCATAAGATCCTATTGTTAACATAGATCCATCATATCTTATAAATATAACTATCCCCAAATTGGAAATGATACAATCCTATAATTATAATTTGTGTGGTGTATGCATAGATTTTGTGTGCATGTGTGAGGTATTTCTGTAGTGTGTGTGTGTATATTGTTTACACTAAGTTCAGCTAAAGGTTTTCAAAAATTCTTTGTTTTCTTCAGATTTTTTAGCATTGCTATTCATTTACACGAGGTACGAGAAGGGGAGACACCAGGTATGAGAGGGAGAGTGAGTTCATCATAGGTATACCTCAACTATGAGAGACAAAATGTGGAAACAAATCCAGACAATCACATTGACTTATTTGGAAAGAATTTATTTGCATATTATGGTGGAAAATAAGTATTTGGTCACCTACAAACAAGCAAGATTTCTGGCTCTCACAGACCTGTATCTTCTTCTTTAAGAGGCTCCTCTGTCCTCCACTCATTACCTGTATTAATGGCACCTGTTTGAACTTGTTATCAGTATAAAAGACACATGTCCACAACCTCAAACAGTCACACTCCAAACTCTACTATGGTGAAGACCAAAGAGCTGTCGAAGGACACTAGAAACAAAATTGTAGACCTGCACCAGGCTGGGAAGACTGAATCTGCAATAGGCAAGCAGCTTGGTGTGAAGAAATCAACTGTGGGAGCAATAATTAGAAAATGGAAGACATACAAGACCACTGATAATCTCCCTTGATCTGGGGCTCCACGCAAAATCTCACCCCGTGGGGTCAAAATGATCACAAGAACGGTGAGCAAACATCCCAGAACCACACGGGGGGACCTAATGAATGACCTGCAGAGAGCTAGGACCAACATAACAAAGGCTAGCATTAGTAACACACTACGCCGCCAGGGACTCAGATCCTGCAGTGCCAGACGTGTCCCCCTGCTTAAGACAGTACATGTCCGGGCCCATCTGAAGTATGCTAGAGAGCATTTGGATGATCCAGAAGTGGATTGGGAGAATGTCATATGGTCAGATGAAACCAAAGTAGAACTGTTTGGTAGAAACACAACTCGCCGTGTTTAGAGGAGAGAGAATGCTGAGTTGCAACCAAAGAACACCGTACCTACTGTGAAGCATGGGGGTGGCAACATCATGCTTTGGGGCTGTTTCTCTGCAAAGGGAACAGGACAACTGATCTGTGTACATGAAAGAATGAATGGGGCCATGTATCGTGAGATTTTAAGTGTAAACCTCCTTCCATCAGCAAGGGCATTGAAGATGAAACGTGGCTGGGTCTTTCAGCATGACAATGATCCCAAACACACCGCCCGGGCAATGAAGGAGTGGCTTCGTAAGAAGCCTTTCAAGGTCCTGGAGTGGCCTAGCCAGTCTCCAGATCTCAACCCCATAGAAAATCTTTGAATTGAAAGTCTGTGTTGCCCAGCGACAGCCCCAAAACATCACTGCTCTAGAGGAGATCTGCATGCAGGAATGGGCCAATATACCAGCAACAGTGTGTGACAACCTTTGGAAGACTTACAGAAAACATTTGACCTCTGTCATTGCCAACAAAGGATATATAACAAAGTATTGAGATGAACTTTTGATATTGACCAAATACTTATTTTTCACCATAGTTTGCAAATAAATTCTTTCCAAATCAGACAATGTGATTGTCTGGATTTGTTTCCACATTTTGTCTCTCATAGTTGAGATATACCTATGATGAAAATTACAGGCCTCTCTCATCTTCTTAAGTGGGAGAACTTGCACAATTGGTGGCTGACTAAATACTTTTTTGCCCCACTGTATACAGGGCTCAAAATAAATTTCAGGTTGTAAGCTACTAGCCAGGCCAAAATATTACTCACCACTTCTGATCCTACCCACTACCTGCCCACACCACACCCACTACTCCCTCTTTGCATATATTTAGCCATTGTGAAACACCTTATTGTGCAGTCATTTTTAATATTTTTTATTTTATATCATAACAAATTAAATAATGCTACATACAGTAATTGATTAACAAAAATAAGTCCATAGCAGTAAGCAACACTAATTAAGGGTTCTGGAGCAGACAACAGCTGAATAGAAACAGGAAGTTGTTGAACTTAGAGAATGCTGACAGTCATGGAAGGTCATAGCAGACCTGGAGATTTTCTTTTAACAACTTTCTCCCCTCCCTCTCCAATACCCTCACTCTTCTCTCTCAGGCCATAGTATCACTTTACACTATTTCTTTCTCCTCTCTCATATCTCTTTACTCTTTTTCCCCCTCCATACTCTTAACTCTACCTTCTTCTCCACTTTCACTTTTCCTCTCCAATCTCTCTTTCTGCCCCATTTACCCTCTCAGACGTCTAAACACTAATGGTGTTCCTACAGCCCTAGAAAAATAACATATCCTTGCCCTTTCTAGGATACACATATTAACACATAAATATATTATTATATATAAAATGCTAATTTTTTTTTAATAAAAAACTAAAATCCCCACTATTTTGAGGATATTTCGGGCACTTTTAGAAAATTAACCAGAGATCTAACCTCTGGTTAATTTGTGGAGCGCTAATTGCCTATTTGCGTGAGTGCAATAATTTAACTTGTAATCAAACTATATATATATATATATATATATATATATATATATATATATATATATATATATATACACACACACTGAAATACAGGGAGTGCAGAATTACTAGGCAAGTTGTATTTTTGAGGATTAATTTTATTATTGAACAACAACCATGTTCTCAATGAACCCAAAAAACTCATTAATATCAAAGCTGAATAGTTTTGGAAGTAGTTTTTAGTTTGTTTTTAGTTATAGCTATTTTAGGGGGATATCTGTGTGTGCAGGTGACTATTACTGTGCATAATTATTAGGCAACTTAACAAAAAACAAATATATACCCATTTCAATTATTTATTTTTACCAGTGAAACCAATATAACATCTCAACATTCACAAATATACATTTCTGACATTCAAAAACAAAACAAAAACAAATCAGTGACCAATATAGCCACCTTTCTTTGCAAGGACACTCAAAAGCCTGCCATCCATGGATTCTGTCAGTGTTTTGATCTGTTCACCATCAACATTGCGTGCAGCAGCAACCACAGCCTCCCAGACACTGTTCAGAGAGGTGTACTGTTTTCCCTCCTTGTAAATCTCACATTTGATGATGGACCACAGGTTCTCAATGGGGTTCAGATCAGGTGAACAAGGAGGCCATGTCATTAGATTTTCTTATTTTATACCCTTTCTTGCCAGCCACGCTGTGGAGTACTTGGACGCGTGTGATGGAGCATTGTCCTGCATGAAAATCATGTTTTTCTTGAAGGATGCAGACTTCTTCCTGTACAACTGCTTGAAGAAGGTGTCTTCCAGAAACTGGCAGTAGGACTGGGAGTTGAGCTTGACTCCATCCTCAACCCGTAAAGGCCCCACAAGCTCATCTTTGATGATACCAGCCCAAACCAGTACTCCACTTCCCCCTTGCTGGCGTCTGAGTCGGACTGGAGCTCTCTGCCCTTTACCAATCCAGCCACGGGCCCATCCATCTGGCCCATCAAGACTCACTCTCATTTCATCAGTCCATAAAACCTTAGAAAAATCAGTCTTGAGATATTTCTTGGCCCAGTCTTCAGACTTGTGTGTCTTGTTCAGTGGTGGTCGTCTTTCAGCCTTTCTTACCTTGGCCATGTCTCTGAGTATTGCACACCTTGTGCTTTTGGGCACTCCAGTGATGTTGCAGCTCTGAAATATGGCCAAACTGGTGGCAAGTGGCATCTTGGCAGCTGCACGCTTGACTTTTCTCAGTTCATGGGCAGTTATTTTGCGCCTTGGTTTTTCCACACGCTTCTTGCGACCCTGTTGACTATTTTGAATGAAACGCTTGATTGTTCGATGATCACGCTTCAGAAGCTTTGCCATTTTAAGAGTGCTGCATCCCTCTGCAAGATATCTCACTATTTTTGACTTTTCTGAGCCTGTCAAGTCCTTCTTTTGACCCATTTTGCCAAAGGAAAGGAAGTTGCGTAATAATTATGCACACCTGATATAGGGTGTTGATGTCATTAGACCACACCCCTTCTCATTACAGAGATGCACATCACCTAATATGCTTAATTGGTAGTAGGCTTTCGAGCCTATACAGCTTGGAGTAAGACAACATGCATAAAGAGGATGATGTGGTCATTTGCCTAATAATTCTGCACTCCCTGTACTCTCACACACATACATATATATATATATATATATATATATATATATATACACACACACTGAAATACTCTCACACACATACATATATATATATATATATATATATATATACACACACTGAAATACTCTCACACACATACATATATATATATATATATACACACACTGAAATACTCTCACACACATACATATATATATATATATATATATATACACACACACTGAAATACTCTCACACACATACATATATATATATATATATATACACACACTGAAATACTTTCACACACACACACACACACACATATATATATATACTGTATATATACATATACATAAATATATCTTGGCAAGTAGTTCTGTACATCCTAAAAAAAACCCACTTAGAGCAAGATTTATCATTGATGTTCTATATTTGCGCCTTAAAATACACATGCAAATGAATGCCCTTATATATTATTTTAAAAAGCGCCTAAAATTGGGCAAGTTCAACTGTAAAATAATCGTACGCGTTTGCGTCGACGCACATGAGCTCCAAAAGAATTGCTAAATAAGATTGTCACAGTCGTATTTACTATAGTACGCCTTATCAAATCAACTAGTTACTAATTTATCATGTTTTTTGTGCCTATAGCTGACTTAAAGTTCTCCTACATTTGCACTGGAGTGCCCCCCATAAGTACTGTGGGGAACAGCATTAGAAATCATTTCTCTTTGAGCTCTTGTTGGGTGAACATGGAATATTTTTCTGATGTTAGCCGTTATTTCTGTGACAAGGCGCCTTGAAAGTTCAGAGGAAGATCTACCCCTGGAAAGATGTCAACAATTGCCTAGGGTATTTCTACCCCATTGTGGACATATATGCTTTGTTTTATTGTGGATATTACAGTAAAAACTATTTATAAATAACCTGTCTTACATGGTATCCAATAAGCTCATCATAATGCTGTAGCACTCTTGCAACATTAATAGAATTCTATGGATGTGTGAACTGGGCATTTCTTTCACTAATGACAGAAGCCATAAAAATATGTTCTATAAAAGGGTGCAGAAATAAGCTGAAAAAAAGTAACTAACATGCTTTGTTTTTATGGGTATTTCTGTAAACAAGATTTACACATAACTAGCGATTTAGCTTATTTCCAATGTTAAATTAGGTGCATATATTGACAGGAGAAATTTATCATTGCTTCACCTGAGCTCGCCTTGTGTGTGCTGAGATGAATGCATAGGAGAATAAAAAGGAGAATTCTGATAGCGCTTGATAAATCTTTCCCATGATTAAAAAAATGTAGAGAAAATAACTCATTGTGTAAACTATATACAAATCTAGACAAGTCAGAAGAGTTGCTTTTCCCACAGAAACTCTCTGATTACACTGTTTCCAATGCAGCAAAGGATTCTGGGTACTATATGCAAATGAGGTTCACAATGACTCACCTTTTTACTTTTAGCCTGCTTTTTTAGGCAGACTTCCCTTTACGCCATAGCATTGTTGCATTACACAGCTTTTACGCTTAGCTAGGGTTACTACAGTGATTCAGACCAATCCCAGGACAGCTGTTTCGTGGTTATTTCCACTCATCAGCTGGGAGTAGGTTGAATCATTGCTTGATAAAGTTCATTTCTGGGGGAAATACAACAACAATTAAAATTATGGGGAGGCGAAAAGTGAGTTTAAAATCCTCCACTAAATACAAAATGTAGAGAAAATAACTCATTGTGTAAACTATTTACAAATCTAGACTGATGAGTGGCAATAACCACGAAACAGCTGTCCTGGGATTGGTCTGAATCACTGTACTAACCCTAGCTAAGCTAACCCTAGAGAGTTTATGTGGGAAAAGCAAGTCTTCTGACTTGTCTAGATTTGTAAATAGTTTACACAATGAGTTATTTTCTCTACATTTTGTATTTAGTGGAGGATTTTAAACTCACTTTTCGCCTCCCCATAATTTTAATTGGTGTTGTATTTCCCCCAGAAATAAACTTTACCAAGCAGTGATTCAACCTACTCCCAGCTGATGAGTGGCAATAACCATGAAACAGCTGTCCTGGGATTAGTCTGAATCACTGTACTAACCCTAGCCAGGGGCGGACTGAGACCAACCAGGGCCCCCGGGCAAAAGTGTGGCAGGGCCCCCCCACCCCCTCTTTGTTCCACCTACCTACCTCCTCTGCCCCTCCTCCACCCTATTGCCCCCCCATCTCCTGTGCCCCTCCCACCTCATATGCCCCTCCCCACCATGTTTTTAATTGCCATGTAAAGATGTAAAGAGACAATTTTTTTCTTAAATATTTTTAATAAGAACTTTTTTATAATCCCCATGCCTATATGCACTACAGAACTTTTTTATAATCCCCATGCCTACATGCACTACAGTATAGAGCAGAAAGTAATGAGGGTCAGACAAGGGGGTAAAAATCACATGTTACTGGCAGCTAAAGAGGTAAAAATCATTCATTTGTATATTTCCTTTAAATAAGAGATGCATGATCCTATAAGTAGGCGTCTATACTAAATAAAGATAAAACTATCTCCATTTTAACTGAAACCAGGGCAGGTTTAGAGAAATCAATTTTAAAGGGAGAGTAAAGTCAAAATTAAACTTTAAAGGGACATGAAACCCAAAAACTTTATATCATGATTTAGGAAGACCATACAATTTTAAACAACTTTCCAGTTTACTTCTATTATCAAATTTGTTTCATTCTCTTGGTATCATTTGTTGAAGGAATAGCAATGCACTACTACTTTTTTAATTGAACACATGGGTGAGCCAATGACAATCAGTATATATATATATATATATATATATATATATATATGCAGCCACCAATCAGCAGCTAGAACCTAGGTTCTTTGCTGCTCCTGAGCTTACCTAGACCTTTCAGCAAAGGATAACAAGAGAAGGAAGCAAATTAAATAATAGAAGTAAATTGGAAAATTGTTTAAAATGTTATGCTTTGTGTAAATCCTGAATGTCTAATTATGACTTTACTGTCCCTTTAATGAATCAAATTGAACATACAATTTTAAACACCATTCAATACAATTTAATTACTTCTATTATATAAGTTGCTTAATTCACTTCCTATCATTTGTTGAAAAGCATACCTGGGTAGGTTCAGGAGCAGCAATGGACTACTGGGATTTAGCTGAAGATTGGTGGATGCACATATATGCCTCTTGTTATTGACTTACCCAACATGTTCAGCTAGCTCCCAGTAGAACATTGCTGCTCCCCTCCTATAGCATCTCATGTAGAGGTATACAGTACTAAAGAAAGGTCTAACACCCGCCAAAACTTAATAAATAAAAAATTAACACAATGTAATAGGTTCCTTATGTCTCACACACAGACCCCTCCCCAGTTCCTTATATAATATTATAGAGAGGTTCCCTCTGTCACACACAGGTTCCCTCCCCAGTACCTTATATACAGATACTATTATAGAGAGGCCCCCTACCCAGATTGATGATTATATAATATTATAGAGAGGTTCCTTATGCCTCACACACAGACCCCTCCCCAGTACCTTATATACAGATATATACTATTAGAGAGAGGCCCCCTACCCAGATCCTTATATAATATTATAGAGAGGTTCCCTCTGTCTCACACACACACACACACACAGCCCCTCCCCAGTACCTTATATACAGATATATACTATTAGAGAGAGGCCCCCTACCCAGATCCTTATATAATATTATAGAGAGGTTCCCTCTGTCTCACACACACAGCCCCTCCCCAGTACCTTATATACAGATATATACTATTAGAGAGAGGCCCCCTACCCAGATCCTTATATAATATTATAGAGAGGTTCCCTCTGTCTCACACACACACACAGCCCCTCCCCAGTACCTTATATGCAGCTATATAATATTATAGAGAAGTTCCCTCTGTCACACACACAGCCCCCTCCCCAGTCCCTTATATTATATATAGTTATATACAGACACTAACACTAATATAAAGAGTTCCTTCTGTGTCACACACAGACCCTACCCAGTTCCTTATATACAGATATATAATATTATAGAGAGGTTCCCTCTGTTTTACACACAACCCCTCTCCATTAGCTTATATACAGATATATAATATTATAGAGAGGTTCCCTCTGTTTTACACACAACCCCTCTCCAGTAGCTTATATACAGATATATAATATTATAGAGAGGTTCCCTCTGTCTCACACACACAGCCCACTCCCCAGTTCCTTATATACAGATATATAATATAGAGAGGTTCCCTCTGTCTCACACACACACACACAGCCCCTCTCCAGTTCCTTATATACAGATATATAATATTATAGAGAGGTTCCCTTGGTCTCACACACACAGCCCCCTCCCCAGTTCCTTATATACAGATATATAATATTATAGAGATATAAAATTAAATTTAAACTTTATATACTAGACTGCTGTACAGCATTTAATAATGGTCATGACCACTCAGTCGCATTACAGAGAGAAATCACAGAATCAACAATTGACTGTGTAATGACCATTCTATACATTTATCACTATAAGAATTAATCTTCTATAGTACTGCATACTATACCTCATTGTGTAGGTGATCTGTGCATTGTCAACTGACAGTTGATTTCCCTGGGCTGGCTACAAAAGTCTGGCACTCTTAAATCAAGCGTCTCACTAGCAGCCAGGCTGCGTGTCTCTCACAGTCTCACTCCCTTACAGGTCTTCTCAACACAGCACCCGCGCTGCACTACTAGGTGATGTCATCAGTGCTCACTGAAGCATCACGTGACTGATATCACAACCAGGCTTGGAGAAGAATTCTACGCTACTCAGTCAGAATGCAAATGCCACTATAAACAAACTACACAAAGGCAGATCAGCCAGGAAAGAACTGTTATTCAGACAGGTAGTTAGTCTTTTGTGGATGGTACTTGGGCATGTCCGTTTTTTCCCAATATATCATACACAGCACTCAGAAATATAACAGACACAGTGTCCAGTCAAATACCTGGCAACCCTACCTGACTGTGCTCAGTCCTCCTGCTCCAGTTCGTTCACCACGTGCCCACATGCTGCGGCTGATGTCTGTGCCACTACCGCCTCTAACTCTAACAAGAGTTGCGCAGTTAAAAATTGCGTGGTGAGTGTGCGCACAGCCAGCCGGTGCATGGGTGGAGCCAAGCAGGAGCCACAACAGGAACAGGGTTAGGTATCTAATATGTGGACCGGATTCCGGAATCATCTGAACCCGGTTCACATATTCCGCAGGTGCAGTGACAGTGAGTGTTTTAACGTCACAACCATCCGGCTCCTAATCCTGCTGCTTCATTCTGCAGAGCAGAGTCTCACTCCAAGACTCCACACTGCGACGGCGCTGTGGATATGGCCTGGCCCCAAATTCCCAATGACACACACTTGACTTGTAACTTCTAGACTAGTGGACTGTCACCCACCACCAATGGTCACACACACCCATTAAATCAAAAGGAAAGAAAAAATATTGTTACATTTTAATAATAATTTAAAAAAAAAAACTGCTGGCTGCTGCAGTTTCTGATCAAGGGGCGGGGGGCAGGGCCCCTTTAAGAGGCCGGGCCCTCGGGCAAAGGCCGATTTGCCCGACTTGTCAGTCCGCCCCTGACCCTAGCTAAGCGTAAAAGCTGTGTAATGCAGCGATGCTATGGCGTAAAGGGAAGTCTGCCTTAAAAAGCAGGCTAAAAGTAAAAAGGTGAGTCATTGTGAACCTCATTTGCATATCTTACCCAGAATCCTTTGCTACATTGGAAACAGTGTAATCGGAGAGTTTCTGTGGGAAAAGCAAGTATTCTGACTTGTCTAGATTTGTAAATAGTTTACACAATGAATTTTGTATTTAGTGGAGGATTTTAAACTCACTTTTCGCCTCCCCATAATTTTAATTGTTGTTGTATTTCCCCCAGAAATTAACTTTACCAAGCAGTGATTCAACCTACTCCCAGCTGATGAGTGGCAATAACCACGAAACAGCTGTCCTGGGATTGGTCTGAATCACTGTACTAACCCTAGCTAAGCGTAAAAGCTGTGTAATGCAGCGATACTATGGCATAAAGGGAAGTCTGCCTTAAAAAGCAGGCTAAAAGTAAAAAGGTGAGTCATGAACCTCATTTGCATATCTTACCCAGAATCCGTTGCTGCATTGGAAACAGTGTAATCAGAGAGTTTCTGTGGGAAAAGCAAGTCTTCTGACTTGTCTAGATTTGTAAATAGTTTACACAATGAGTTATTTTCTCTACATTTTGTATTTAGTGGAGGATTTTAAACTCACTTTTCGCCTCCCCATAATTTTAATTGTTGTTGTATTTCCCCCAGAAATTAACTTTACCAAGCAGTGATTCAACCTACTCCCAACTGATGAGTGGCAATAACCACGAAACAGCTGTCCTGGGATTGGTCTGAATCACTATACTAACCCTAGCTAAGCGTAAAAGCTGTGTAATGCAGCGATACTATGGCATAAAGGGAAGTCTGCCTTAAAAAGCAGGCTAAAAGTAAAAAGGTGAGTCATGAACCTCATTTGCATATCTTACCCAGAATCTTTTGCTGCATTGGAAACAGTGTAATCAGAGAGTTTCTGTGGGAAAAGCAAGTCTTCTGACTTGTCTAGATTTGTAAATAGTTTACACAATGAGTTATTTTCTCTACATTTTGTATTTAGTGGAGGATTTTAAACTCACTTTTCGCCTCCCCATAATTTTAATTGTTGTTGTATTTCCCCCAGAAATTAACTTTACCAAGCAGTGATTCAACCTACTTCCAGCTGATGAGTGGCAATAACCACGAAACAGCTGTCCTGGGATTGGTCTGAATCACTATACTAACCCTAGCTAAGCGTAAAAGCTGTGTAATGCAGCGATACTATGGCATAAAGGGAAGTCTGCCTTAAAAAGCAGGCTAAAAGTAAAAAGGTGAGTCATGAACCTCATTTGCATATCTTACCCAGAATCCTTTGCTGCATTGGAAACAGTGTAATCAGAGAGTTTCTGTGGGAAAAGCAAGTCTTCTGACTTGTCTAGATTTGTAAATAGTTTACACAATGAGTTATTTTCTCTACATTTTGTAATTAGTGGAGGATTTTAAACTCACTTTTTGCCTCCCCATAATTTTAATTGTTGTTCCATGATTAACAAGAAATTCCATCATCATGCCAAATGTAATGAAGATTGTAGCAGCACTATTGCCTCCAGTGTTAACAGATAGGAAAAAGTACCTTTTCTTAAACATCCTTATCCATTTCCCATAACAATGTCTCCACTCTAGGAAAATGTTCTTTTGATATTTGGGCAGAAATTTTTTAAAACGGTAAACCTAGGTAGGTTTCTGGGACACTACATGGTAGCGCTCCAGATATGTGCACGCTCCTGAGCTTTCCAAAAAAGATACCAAGTTAACAAAGAAAATTTGAGAATAGAAGTAAATCACAAAGTTGTTTAAAATTGTTATGCTCTCTCTGAATCATGAAAGAAAATGTTTGTGTTTCATCTCCTTATAGGCAGACTGTGATTCTTGTCTAAATTTGTTTCAGGGAATTCCATAAGTTCATCCAACAATGTTTGTAAATAAATGTATTTCCAGCTCTTGGAATTAGAAAATCCACAATTATCAGAGATAAATGACATGAAACATGTGTCTACTGCAGTACTCTAGCTATGGGAACAGTCCTGCAAGGAGTGGATCAAGCCTGAAAAAGACAAGTTTATTCAGTACTGTGATATGTTTTATTTTGGAATCAATAAATATATTTGGCTAGATTACAAGTGGAGCGCTAATTTATTGCGCGTTGATAAACAGCCATTACAAGTGACTGGTTATTGCTACCGCGAGCGTACGTTAGCAATTAACACTCTAAAAATTAACCAGAGGTCTGATCTTAAAATGTCCTCCAATTGCCCCCAAAATAAAGTGTGTAGTGCCTTTTTGGAAAAAATAAATAAATTGTAGCATCTTTTGTTTTTGTTTTTTAAAAACAGCACAAAGCAGTTTTTAGAGGTTAAAGTGTGCGAGTGAATATTAAACATTCCAATGTTTATATATATATATATATATATATATATATATATATATATATATATATATATGAACAAAACAGAATAGCACTCCAAAGGTCTTTCAAAGATAGTAGTCACTTTAATAGTGAACGTTTTTGGATCACAGGGGATCCGTCCTCAGACTTACAAAGGCACTTTGGAGTGCTATTCTCTTTTGTTCATATTACTTTTGTGATCAGCACCCAGGGCTTGTGTTGTTTGAAAATCTGGAGTGCACTTTGTTTAGTTTATATATATATAAAATATATATATATATATATATATATTTATATATATATATATTGACGAAAATAGTTAAGAAGAGAAATGACATAAAATAATGACATTTTTAAAAAGACTGGGAATACAGCACTCTTTTGAAAAAATTAGCAAAACACTTGTAGAAATTTACTTAGTGAAAAGGAGTTTTTATTGTGCAGCCAGTGGCCCCAGCCCAGGCTAGATCCAACCATACAAAGGCATCTAGATATAAACCAAAACAAAATATAATGGCAACATCAAAACATTAATCAAAAATAAATGACATAAAAAAAGGGCCGGCCCATGTAAATCCATGCAGGTATGGAGCAAAGACTGATGGCTAGATCAAGTGCTGCAGAGGGGAAGGTTTATTCACTGATGTACCTCAGACCTAAATGGTTTTAGTGAAAACTGAGACATTAAATATGTGAATATCTGACTTTCCCAAATGCAGTCCTTGTCCTGTATAAACATACAAAATTATTTACGACAAGGAGACAATTAATAGCACAGAAATAACCATCATGAGCATCATAAGTGATGAGTAGTCAAACACATTAAGCAAGCGTATGTTCCTTTAAGAGACATATGATGTAAGGAGTCCCCAAAATTGAAGCAAATAGGACTAAAATAGAGTCCCGAGGTAGAGAGCAAGGTAATTCACAGTACACAGTTGCCGTAGATGTGCAGATGAGAACACATGACAAAGTATGGCAGTTAGTTGTAGATGGATGAATGAATACAGCCGGTATATTAGCATGCGTAAGGCAGTCAAGCGTGTTAGTGCAACAACATGTGTCGGGAGATATAAAATAAGCAAGCCAAGTTGAAAGAGAAAAGTGGGGATGCAGGAGGATACAGACTTTTCAAACAGTACCCCTCTGTCAACTGCACCGTACCACTACTGTCGTTGTAGAGACTTTTAAGCTTGTCAGAACTTCCGATTACACAGGCACCAAATAACATTCATCCACTGTGTGCAAATTAGCATCGGTTTTACCTCTGTGGCATGCTCATCTAATATCCATTACAGTCTCCAATACAAACAGGCGGTTGCCAATGAAGCACAGGAATTGAAGACTTAATCACGCTGCAAAGTACAGCAGCAAGCTCTGACGGCTCCAATAACCAGCATGGATGCTACGTAGGTCAGCTACGCAAAGACGCCAACACGTGTTTCACCCCACGTCATCAGAAAAACGGGGCTTCATCAGGGCATGTGACTTAGCACGTCATAGGTGCTAATTTATAGCGAACTAGAATAACGCCCATATTTGATGGTGAAAGAATAAAACAACAGTGCATATACAAAATATTATAATTGTGAGAAAATCAACTCTAAACACATAAGAATATTAGAACGTTCAATATGCCACAAAACCAGAGATGTTGGAGGCATCTCTGGTTTTGTGGCATATTGAACGTTCTAATATTCTTATGTGTTTAGAGTTGATTTTCTCACAATTATAATATTTTGTATATGCACTGTTGTTTTATTCTTTCACCATCAAATATGGGCGTTATTCTAGTTCGCTATAAATTAGCACCTATGACGTGCTAAGTCACATGCCCTGATGAAGCCCCGTTTTTCTGATGACGTGGGGTGAAACACGTGTTGGCGTCTTTGCGTAGCTGACCTACGTAGCATCCATGCTGGTTATTGGAGCCGTCAGAGCTTACTGCTGTACTTTGCAGCGTGATTAAGTCTTCAATTCCTGTGCTTCATTGGCAACCGCCTGTTTGTATTGGAGACTGTAATGGTTATTAGATGAGCATGCCACAGAGGTAAAACCGATGCAAATTTGCACATAGTGGATGAATGTTATTTGGTGCCTGTGTAATCGGAAGTTCTGACAAGCTTAAAAGTCTCTACAACGACAGTAGTGGTACGGTGCAGTTGACAGAGGGGTACTGTTTGAAAAGTCTGTATCCTCCTGCATCCCCACTTTTCTCTTTCAACTTGGCTTGCTTATTTTATATCTTCCGACACATGTTGTTGCACTAACACGCTTGACTGCCTTACGCATGCTAATATACCGGCTGTATTCATTCATCCATCTACAACTAACTGCCATACTTTGTCATGTGTTCTCATCTGCACATCTACGGCAACTGTGTACTGTGAATTACCTTGCTCTCTACCTCGGGACTCTATTTTAGTCCTATTTGCTTCAATTCTGGGGACTCCTTACATCATATGTCTCTTAAAGGAACATACGCTTGCTTAATGTGTTTGACTACTCATCACTTATGATGCTCATGATGGTTATTTCTGTGCTATTAATTGTCTCCTTGTCGTAAATAATTTTGTATGTTTATACAGGACAAGGACTGCATTTGGGAAAGTCAGATATTCACATATTTAATGTCTCAGTTTTCACTAAAACCATTTAGGTCTGAGGTACATCAGTGAATAAACCTTACCTTCTGCAGCACTTGATCTAGCCATCAGTCTTTGCTCCATACCTGCATGGATTTACATGGGCCGGCCCTTTTTTTATGTCATTTATTTTTGATTAATGTTTTGATGTTGCCATTATATTTTGTTTTGGTTTATATCTAGATGCCTTTGTATGGTTGGATCTAGCCTGGGCTGGGGCCACTGGCTGCACAATAAAAACTCCTTTTCACTAAGTAAATTTCTACAAGTGTTTTGCTAATTTTTTCAAAAGAGTGCTGTATTCCCAGTCTTTTTAAAAATGTCATTATTTTATGTCATTTCTCTTCTTAACTATTTTCGTCAATATTATTAAATGGGTCTGCACCAATATTGTTATTATTAAAGGAGAAAAATTTTCCTAAATTTAAAAAGTGTTTGAGTACACTCATCACTTTTAACACTTGGCTTGTTGCAATTTTTTCCATCCACTCACAATTATAAAAATATATATATATATATATATATATATATATATATATATATATATATATATATATATACATATATATATATGATTTGTTTTTGTACTGAACGAGTATTTGACCCTTATCAATCAGGGTCTGCAGGATAAAGTTCTGAACAAAAAAGAATGGAGATTTTAGGCAAATGAGGAACCTAGTATTGCTATATTCTATCACTTGCCAAAAGATACACAATGACCAAAAGCATTCCCCGGGCAGGCCTATAATATCAGGCATAGACTCCCTTACAGTGAGACTGTTAAAGTATGTGGATGTATTCCTAAAACCATTAGTGATAAGTTTAAAATCATACTCGAGGGATACCCCACAGTTGTTAGAAATGGTGAAAGATATACCATGAAAACCCATATATAGATGGGCAACATTAGATGTGTCTGCACTATACACTTCAATTCCCCATGGAGGTGTCATTGAGGCAGTATCCTGGATTCCATAAAATTTGTCTTGGAGAAGAATTATTTCCTCTTCCAGAACAGGTTTTACCTGCAAAAGAATGACACCGCCATGGGGACAAAATTTGCACTGAACTTCGCAAACCTATATATATAGGCTATTTTGAAGATATCATGATATATGAGGACAATGGCTAAAGGGATAAACACGGCACTGAAAAGTACCTTTACATAGAGGTCTATGGGGACTGTGTGTTCCCTGTAAATATATATGTATATACTTATACAGTATATGTATGTGTTAATATGTGTATATACTTATATATTTATGTGTTAATATGTGTATATACTTATATATTTATGTGTTAATATGTGTATATACTTATATATGTATGTGTTAATATGTGTATATACTTATATATTTATGTGTTAATATGTGTATATACTTATATATGTATGTGTTAATATGTGTATATACACATATTAACACACAAATATATATGTTTATAGGCATATACATATATATTTACAGGGAACACACAGTCCCCATAGACCGCTATGTAAAGGTACTTTTCAGTGCCGTTTTTTTTCTAACACTCGCACACTTTAACCTCTAAAAACTGCTTTGTGCTGGTTTTTAAAAAACAAAACCAAAAGATGCTACAATTTATTTATTTTTTCCAAAAAGGCACTACACACTTTATTTTGGGGGCAATTGGAGGACATTTTAAAAATTAACCAGAGGTCTATGGGGACTGTGTGTTCCCTGTAAATATATATGTATATACTTATATATTTATGTGTTAATATGTGTATATACACATATTAACACACAAATATATATGCTTATAGGCATATACATATATATTTACACTTTGCTGCCCATAATTGCGCGACTTACCCCTTCTCTACGCTAGGTTCTCAGCCGTGTCAGACGGTATGAGAATGAGGCTCCCATTGGAGCCTATGGAAGTGTGCTCTCGTAAGCGCAAAGCTTCCATGCAATGTGAATACGAGGTTGTGTTTGCATTACGCTCAACTTGTAATACCAGCACACATTTGCGTGCGCTTATATTACTGAGTGGAACGCAAATATGCGCTCAAAGAAGCAATATTTTGTGCTTCACTCATAATCTGGCCCATTATTATCGCAATGGCTAGCCAATGACAGGATGCACATATGTGCAGCCAACAAACAGCAAATACCTCCCAGTAGTGTATAGCTGCTCAGGAGCCTACCTAGGTATGCTTTTCATCAAAGAATACCAAGAGAACAAAGCAAATTATATAATAGAAGTACATTGGAAAAGTTGTTTAAACTTACATGCTCTGTCAGAATCATGAAATATTTTTGGGGGCTTTATGTCCTTCGAGTAGTGTTAGTGCACAATAATATTTTTGCTCTCTACTTGTAACCCTAAATAGGTTAAGTGTACTTTAAATAAACATACACAGTATCAGTGTTACGGAATCCAATAGTTATTTTGGAAATAATTTTCTCATTTCTCTAGGAATAAACAATTCAAGGGCATGAAACACAATTTTTTTCTTTCGCTATTCGGAGCAAGAGCAAGTATTTTAGACAACTTTCCAATTTACTTCTATTATCTAATTTGTTTTGTTCTCTTGGCATCCTTCATTAAAAAGCATACCTAGCTATGCTCAGGAGCTGCTCATTGGTGTCTACACATATATGCCTCATGTTATTGGCTCACACAATGCGTTCAGCTATCACTCAGTAGTACATTGCTGTTTCTTCAACAAAGGATACCAAAAGCATGAAGTAAATTGGAAAGTTTTCATGTCCCTTTAATTCCTTATATTATTTTGTTTTCTTTCAAATACTATAACAAAACATTCATTATATGTTTTAAGCAAATCAAGTCTAGCATACATAAATCATAAGCAGTCCTTTCATTGTACTTTCTAATTAAAGATGTAACTTGTTCCAACAAACTGTGTCAAGCCAGTGCATTCCATATATGTTTGTTTGAACTTTTCTTTCGTTACTCACTATAACATAAGTCATAGTGTAGGAATGTAATCTCAGAAAGATCGTAAAGACTTCATAAAAACTGCAAATAAATAGTGTTCTTGCTGTGTTAGATAAGTAAAAAGTAACAATATTGCTTTGAACCACTAGAACATATGACCAGAAATAAGAAAGAGTTAATAAATAAATAAAACACTAAAGATAATTCAAAACACTTGGCAGAAATTCAGACACAGTTGAGGTTAATCGTGCACATTTGTGAACAAAGCATATACTTTGTGTTTTTTCAAATTGGCTATGGGTTGTTTCATCTTCAGAAGAAGCATGTTTTTGTATGAATTCCTGCAGTTTCTAAGCAGTTTAGTGACACTTTAAGTATGCATTTTATGTGGAGAGCTTTTTATTCCCTTTTAACACGATAACAAAAATATTGTCTGTTTTCTATCATAAACATTTCCTGCTTTTTACAGTTATTATAGTAAACGAGACCAACAATATCGGATGGAAGCAGTTCAAAAATTATTCAGTAAGCATTGAGAGTTATTATTATATGTTTAATTATTGTATTAATAATAATAATAATAATAATAATAATGTCCAAATGAATATATTTTGAATAATGTTAGGTCAATAGCTTTTTCTCTGTTATTGCATCAAATTACTAGACTGTTTATAAAATAACGATTAAATGCTAAAGTCAGTTAAAACATTTAAAAAAGGAAATGCAATGATTTTTATTTTATTTTATTTTTTAAAATTCTTTTACCATTGATGTTGCAAGTGCCTTAATCGGCCACCTTGCAGCACCCTTGGGTACCTTGTAGTACACATCACACTCAGAAGATAGACTCCATTTTTAACCATGCAGAAGCAAACCAAAGCCAAATTTCAAAATGGCAGTAGCTACCTGGTCCTTGTTCAGAAGATGTCCCTACTTGTGTTTAATCTTGATTGAAGCCTACAATCCTCAAGGTCGTTATTGGGATAGCCAAATTAAGTCAATGGCTAAAGTAAAGAAAAACAATGGAATTTATGATTAACATCCTTATTTATAAAAAGGCTTCCTGAACCCTAATTGTTTAGTTAAGGGGCCCTAATGATATAATTAGAATACCTCAACTGATCAAAATGAATGCAGAAGGGTCATTATCACATAGACCGCTAAGGCTTTGATCTTTTCATAAAAGAACCTATTTCACCCAGTGACTTGGGTGGGACAGTCTTCTGTTTGATACTCATAAGCCTAGTTGCCATTGCTGTTGTAACTTGTTTAAATTTGTGGTAACAACAAATATCTCCTTTAAAGTCTATAGAGATTTTTAATGTAATACCACCAGTTTACAAAGTTTTCAACAGTAATGGAAACTAGGTCTTAGTTTAGTCATCCTTTGGGTAGTAAATGCCTAAATGCGTAATGTTTACCAATGTGGAGGGGCTTTTTGTGATCTTAGATTAATGGTATATCCTGAATAGGTGTTGTGGAAGAGATTCCTTATGTGTTGAGTGTTTAAGGGGAATGCAAATAGTGGGTTACACTGGATGGGTGTAGTGGTTGTGTTCATCATCTTAAAATATAACAAGGTACAGCATTAAAGGGTGCCACATGGTTGGCGATGGGTTTCTTAGGATGAGTGTAGTAAGTATGTAAGGTTTATGTGTGCCTTCATATTTTGGGGACAATGTGTGGGCAGAGAGTACATGCCAATGTCTAGAAACACCATAATTGAAATCAGGGATGGCCAACTGGTGGCACACGGGCCACAAGTGGCCCGCTGCGCTAGGTTTTGTAGTCCTTAAGAAATAGTAGAACTAAGAATGTGTGCAATATTTGTTATGGTACTAGGAACAACAAGTGCATTGGGGGCTTCTGAAGAGTGGCAACAACTCAAAAGAACCCTACGGAGGAGAGAACAGCAGGTAGGGGGTAAACTGCAACCTTATATTAATTTATGCTGTGCCAGTGGATATTTTTAGGATATATAATATTATTTCTGTGTTTAATAACTATAAATATATATTTTCAGCCCTTTAAGCTTCTAAAATATTGGTCTGCATCCTCCATGTGTTATGAAGTTCGCCATCACTGATTTAAATGTATACTACTATAGAGAATATTACTGTTTGAATATACTACTATAGTATATATTACCACCGGTGTAGACTATAATTAAAAAGATTCAATACATCATATATATTGTATGCCTAACAAGCTAAAATCTATTAGGCATACATTCAGTGCTATGGGTACATGAAGCTTTCAGAGGGATGTACTAAAATGTATCATACTAGGTTTGTCTCTCGTTATAAACAATATAGAGGATACTCAGTAGATGGCTGGATACAGTCAATTTAAATGTGGTTATTGACTCCAAAGTTATTAACTTGAATGATATCCACTTAGCGGGGAGTGTAGAAAGTGAAGTAGGTGTACACGTTTCTGCTTAGGACTAGACGAATCTAGTATTGTATTTCCTTCAAATCTTTGTGTGTTGCCACTCATAAGTGGTGTTAAAGACAAAGTCCCATAAGCTGTTTATTAGGGCAACAAGAATTTAGGGGACTGAATACACTTCTTTCTTTCTAATACGGACTCACCGAAATTCAAAAGTTATACTTTCTCCTCTCGTCAGTCTCAATCATGACACGCCACAAACCAGCAATCACCTCGTAGTTCACCTGGGGTGTCGCTCTTGATGTTCGGATAACGTAGAGGTTATACTGACCAACGGTAACAGTGGATAGTCGTAATGAACGTCCTCAGCTGTTCTTAGCTTTGCAGAAATATCAGACTTATTCAGTCAGAATTTACAGAGCGCTCTGTTTCTTGCATATATATAATAGACTGTAAAAGACTTAGTTAAAAACATCAACGCGTTTCAGCTGCAGGTAGCTTTTTTCAAGTTGAAAGTCTTTCAGTTGATTACGCAATTTTCATCATATATCTTCATTTCTGTGTTTCCAGCTACTTCTGTTTAGGCGCATCTCCCTTTTTATTTTTATTTTCATATTTTTAACTATTGAGAGGTTGGGATATCACCTCTTATAAGGAGATAGCTAGGCTGGCTATAAGGTCTTACACATTGATTTTTACTTTATTAAATGTATACTATCAGATCATTATACTATTGCCAGGGGAGATATTTTTCAGATGATCCTCCTACTATAGAAGGTGTTATTGAGTTGGTGGGAATAATTCATGGTGTAAACAAAAGTTAACGTACCAAAGGTATTAAAGGGACATTATTTTTTTTCTTTGTTGCATCACAGTTTTTGTAAAAGCAATGTTCAGATACTAAGAAAAACAAGATGTGTTTTTTTTTTATGTTGCAGGGCATGCCGCTGTCCACCAATAAAGTGTTGAGAGCTTTGCTTATCAACCAATGAGCTTCCATTCTATGGAATGTCAGAAAAAAGGTGTGGAGGGTCTCCAATGATGCCAAAATTTATTTTTTTACAAAATTATGACCATAGCAGGATCAAAAAGAAGCACAACCTTTCGGGGCACATGCCCCTTAATCATATGTTAAAACAATGAACCGATACACCTGTTTAAATAGACACCTGGGATTAACCCTTACACTCTATACATATAACTATCCAATATTTTAACAGTGCCATCTCGTGGATTACAAGGTGAATCTATACAAAAACAGCTATGAAGCCTCCAAAAGATAACAATACAATTTACTTAAATATACATATGCATTTGTCTTAATAAAAGATCAAGGTACTAACAAAGAGCTAACTAAAATAAATTTATCTGAAAAAAACAGTTATTAGCTGAATATAGCTAAAAAAACAAATAATTATTTTGCTACCTTCTTATGAGTGGATGTCAAACACCTAAGCAAAAAGGGGATAAAGGGGGGGTGGAAGGGGGGGGAAATGGAAAAAAGAAATCAAGGTCAATACATATACATGTAAAATAAGACACATTGTAACTGTGAAATATTTTAATAAAATACTAGTAAAATGCAGACCAGTTAATTTCTCTATTCATTCCCTTTGGTTCCAGAGTATCTATCTTTTTCTGATTACTTCCATTCTGTGGACCAGCATTGCATAAGCTTACACTCTCTGACTGATGACAAATGAAAACAAGCAAGTTTAATCTAACCATTTTCATGAAAAAATAAACTTTAAAAGTGTTCTTTCCTAGGCGCAATTGATTTTTTTAGTTTGTTTAAGGTAGAGGGGAAAAGTTAATTTGTTGAAAGTTTTTTTATGGCCACCCAGGAAGGGGCTATTAATGGGGCAGAGGATTGTACAATAATGTTCTGAGCGGGTTCTTGAGGGAACAGTACATACCTCAAGTATATAGGGTTTTCACTGATGTATTTTGTATAGGTTCCATTCTTTATTGTGGCAGGGATACATTATGGTGTGATTCAATTAGAACTTGAAACTTCAAGGCACTACTAGTGTTAGCACTTTGTTTCATCTTTATTTTAAAACTGCTATGAAGCAATCAGTCCCTAGGGATTAGTTCACAGTGCATCTATATTACTCTTAAATTGCAATGTTAATTTAAACAAATTTAGTTAGTACGTTCAGCCAGTATCTCTCATCAAAGCATGTGCAAAATGAAATATTCAAGATTATCAATCAACCCCTTAAAGATGTAGCCATAAATTATATAGATAATGAATGGGTCAGTATTTTGCACTCCTACTTGCGCGTTAACTTCGCTAGAAGTAAGATTTTTGTGTGCTTCAGGTATTGCACCTATTACAAGTTGAAACTAAAGGTTTTCGTAAGAGTGCTAACACGGCGCGCCCATAGACTTCAATGGAGATTGAAAACTGAAAAAGAAACATAACACCTTAGTCGAGCGCAAACCCAATTGCGTTTAACCAAATTGTGCTAACCCGACATGAAATATGAATATTTCACATTCCAATGTTCTTCACATAAATATATTCCATTTATTCTTAAATAAGTATATATATATATATATATGATGTCTTTTTGGTAGTATATATACTTTATTAAATATGAGTATTGCATAAATATGTTTTTACATGTTTTCAGCTACTTAACTGCGAAGGGCTCCAGTGCTCTTATATATGGCTATATATGTATACATATGTATTTATGTATTTATATGTGTATATATGTCTGTAAATACAAATATAATCATATAAATACATAAATACGTATGTACACACATAGGAGCATATATATATATATATATATATATATATATATATATATATATATATAAATTAAAAAAAACAATACATTGTGGAACTAAGCCCCACACTGTCAATAAGAGGCGCACAATAGCAACAAATATATAATCACTCACTAGGAAAAATTATATACAAAATGAGCAAATGTATAAAAAAATATAAGAATGCCCCTAAAGTTAGGGAATAAAAATGATAATAAAATAATAACAAGGAAATACAAGTCCGAAATACCCAAGGGGGTTATCACTGTATCTTCTTATGGACAGTGGACAAATGATACAACACAGGCAAGGCTGCACTCTCCCTTCTCACTTGAAAGGTGGCAATTCTGGAAAATATTCAAACAACATGAGAGGCGCCGTATGTGTGTATCAATAGAGGCTAGACATCAAAAAGGTGCTTCAAATACAGGGTACTCACATTTGAGAAGAGCACCCTTAATGTGCTGGTAGGCGCAGGCTGGTTATTTGGCAGCAAACCAGCTGACTGTACTCTGGTTCTCACACAGGATCACAGGATACAAGTGATGATGTCACTCGATTCCACCAGGTAGCAGAAGCTCATAGAGGATTCAAGTTAAATGGTTGAAATTTTAAAGTAATTTATTGGACATCTCAGTCAACAAATAAAACCATAAACAATGAACCATAAAAATTAGCTAAAAAGACAAACAAAAAAATTACAATCACTAAAATCCACTTAAATAGCGAGAAACTAACAATCTGTGTGAGTCACTCTTCTTATTGGCAGTGTTATACAGGCCAATAATTAACCTTCGTCCTGGTAGGCGCGTTGAAAACACGTCTGTATATTTTTGTTTAGAAAGATATAATGAGCCTAGGTATTTAGGATATATCATCTGATCAATAAACATGTGATTCATGCAATACCCAGAACAATCTGCATCAGTAATACATAAAGCGCTAATGTAAAAACAATGTACCTCACAACTACAAAAAAATGTTGCTAATAGTGAGACTAAGTGGCCATACTTACGATACAAACTAACAAATCAAACAGTAACAGCAAATCGTGAGAACCGTACTTGGCCAAACAAGCAAGGCTATTATGGTGAATCTGTGTGCAGACTGAGAAACAAATCAGAAGGTCGGTATACATACCCATCACTAAACCAGCCAATAAAATACAGCTAGCATGCCAGAATGGGCGGGCCTCAAGTGACGTCAATGTGAAAAGTAAAAAAAAACATGATCATGTATAGATATGTATTTCTATTTGTATCTAAAAAATGTGTGTACTAGTGGTATAAAATCTTAGAGCCCCATAGTGAGATAACCCAAAGTGCCTCTACAATGGGAACAAAGGATTATTGTGAATAAGTTCTAGGATTGAGTGTAAAGAAATATCTATACACAATGCGTATACTGCAACACTTGTGATACCGAATCTCCCATAGGAGTACAAGATAAACTATGTCTATTAACAGATAATGTATGAATCATACGATATATGTACAACAGTTAATAATATGCAATCTGTGATAATATTACTAAACTAAGATAAATGTAAACGAGGATATAAAGTGTAGTGTTAACATAATAAATATAAACATATTCTAACATGAAGTATAAAATGGGAAAAAAATATAAAGAATATAATGTCTGAATACTAAAAAAAAAAGACATAATAATATATAATGATACAAAAAAGCCAATATGATCACTAGTAAGATACAAAGTATGAATCCCACTTATTCTCTCAATCGATAAAATCACAATAAGATGATATAACCGATAGACCGAAGACATCCTAAAACTTGAAAAGCTTATATCTACCACACATATGAAGCCAAACCTGGAACAGAAATGTAGAAAAACAGAATATAATAAACAGAATGTAAAACGTGTTTGTTAACAGAATGCTACCAAATCAATAACCTCATTTAAACCTAATGGAAATAAGGATTGGAATTTATAGATCCAAAAAGTTTTCCTCTGTCTGAGTTTAGTGAATCTTTTGTGCTTATGGGAGGGTGGAATGCTCTGTAGTGGAGTGATATATATATATATATATATATATATATATATATATACAGGGAGTGCAGAATTATTAGGCAAATTAGTATTTTGACCACATCATCCTCTTTATGCATGTTGTCTTACTCCAAGCTGTATAGGCTCGAAAGCCTACTACCAATTAAGCATATTAGGTGATGTGCATCTCTGTAATGAGAAGGGGTGTGGTCTAATGACATCAACACCCAATATCAGGTGTGCATAATTATTAGGCAACTTCCTTTCCTTTGGCAAAATGGGTCAAAAGAAGGACTTGACAGGCTCAGAAAAGTCAAAAATAGTGAGATATCTTGCAGAGGGATGCAGCACTCTTAAAATTGCAAAGCTTCTGAAGCGTGATCATCGAACAATCAAGCGTTTCATTCAAAATAGTCAACAGGGTCGCAAGAAGCGTGTGGAAAAACCAAGGCGCAAAATAACTGCCCATGAACTGAGAAAAGTCAAGCGTGCAGCTGCCAAGATGCCACTTGCCACCAGTTTGGCCATATTTCAGAGCTGCAACATCACTGGAGTGCCCAAAAGCACAAGGTGTGCAATACTCAGAGACATGGCCAAGGTAAGAAAGGCTGAAAGACGACCACCACTGAACAAGACACACAAGCTGAAACATCAAGACTGGGCCAAGAAATATCTCAAGACTGATTTTTCTAAGGTTTTATGGACTGATGAAATGAGAGTCTTGATGGGCCAGATGGATGGGCCCGTGGCTGGATTGGTAAAGGGCAGAGAGCTCCAGTCCGACTCAGACGCCAGCAAGGTGGAGGTGGAGTACTGGTTTGGGCTAGTATCATCAAAGATGAGCTTGTGGGGCCTTTTCGGGTAGTCAAGCTCAACTCCCAGTCCTACTGCCAGTTTCTGGAAGACACCTTCTTCAAGCAGTGGTACAGGAAGAATTCTGCATCCTTCAAGAAAAACATGATTTTCATGCAGGACAATGCTCCATCACACGCTTCCAAGTACTCCACAGCGTGGCTGGCAAGAAAGGGTATAAAAGAAGAAAATCTAATGACATGGCCTCCTTGTTCACCTGATCTGAACCCCATTGAGAACCTGTGGTCCATCATCAAATGTGAGATTTACAAGGAGGGAAAACAGTACACCTCTCTGAACAGTGTCTGGGAGGCTGTGGTTGCTGCTGCACGCAATGTTGATGGTGAACAGATCAAAACACTGACAGAATCTATGGATGGCAGGCTTTTGAGTGTCCTTGCAAAGAAAGGTGGCTATATTGGTCACTGATTTGTTTTTGTTTTGTTTTTGAATGTCAGAAATGTATATTTGTGAATGTTGAGATGTTATATTGGTTTCACTGGTAAAAATAAATAATTGAAATGGGTATATATTTGTTTTTTGTTAAGTTGCCTAATAATTATGCACAGTAATAGTCACCTGCACACACAGATATCCCCCTAAAATAGCTATAACTAAAAACAAACTAAAAATTACTTCCAAAACTATTCAGCTTTGATATTAATGAGTTTTTTGGGTTCATTGAGAACATGGTTGTTGTTCAATAATAAAATTAATCCTCAAAAATACAACTTGCCTAATAATTCTGCACTCCCTGTATATATATATACACACATACATACATATAAATATTTAGACATGTGTATGTATATATTTCTACGTTAAAGCACTTTTTTTTCTAACACCAGAGACCTCATATTTTTGTGCCCTTATAATTGGTTTATGCAAAAACAAAATGTATAATTTTTGTTAAAAATAGATACTCAGTTCACACTGAAAACACAGTGAAAATAAGGATCATAGAGGCACCACCCAAGGCTGATTGACGATTCAGAAATTCCCACCAAAGGGCAGCTCTTCACAGGAACAAAATCTGGATAATATAGGAAGAAACAAAAAAGAAGGCGCTCCAATGGCGTATTATCTCACAGGTACGAACCCTCTAACCATATTCAGTGTCCCCAATAGGAGATATACTCACAAGCTTCAAGCACTTATCACAAAGTGCACAATAATGCGGTCTGGGAGATTAGGAGCTTCCCAGCTAGCTCACAAATAGAACAGTGATGTCCAAGGACCCCACAGTGACAGTTAACACCCAGCAGGATCCAAATATAGCACACTTTAAAATTAAAAGTGTTTGATACAAAATTTATTAAAATGTGAAGGATGGCACATTAAAATCAAGCTGAACGCGTTTTGCAAGGAACTCTTGCTTCCTCAAGCAGCATAAAAGACATCACATATTGTACAAATATATATACACCATACAATTAAACATTCATTGGTTACAAGATTCCATATAATTAACATATATACAAGTATCACCTTAACATCAAAATAGTCACAGTGTATTACTAACAGCCACATTATAACGGATATTTAAAGCTGCCAATGAATGAAATGTATACGCTGCGGCGTGTGTAGTACCGATCGTCGGATCACCATAAGAATGACATCACACATCTCACAATATTTTGGGAGCCAAAAGAACAACACATGGTTATCCATACGTCATCATTGAATATCTCCTAGACGACCGGAATAAACACCGCGGAGTCTATCAACGAAATCAGAAACGTATCTAAACAAAAGAAAATTATAAACCAAATGTTAATTATGTATCTAATATAACCGGTTCCTGAGACTTAGATTTTTTAATCTTGGATTTTTTGCACTATTGAACATTTCTGGACATTAGTTAATTGGATTTATATGGTTTAACACCCATTACCCATTCCCGCACAATCTTAGTCTAGCACCTGTGATTATCTGTTGCTGATTATCTGTTGTTGATAATTTTGCACATTGTCTGTATATCTTGTTTTACTGTTTTTATCTGTCATTATTTCTCATGGATCCATGATATGTATTGTATGTTTTTAAACTGTTATTAAATTTATTAATTTTATTAATTTTAGTATACTTGTAGTGCTATCCCCTTTTGCCTCTGGTTTGGTAGGCGCTTGGGGGGTCCCCTTTCTTACTCCCCTTTCTTTCCTGAGACTTAGACAAAGGGAAATGTTTTGGATCTGGAAGATTAGATCAGTAGTACCTGAAGGTCTTAATGAAAATCAAACACTTTTAATTTTGAAATGTGCTAAATTTGGATCCTGCTGGGTGTCAACTGTCACTGTGGGGTCCTTGGACATCACTGTTCTATTTGTGAGCTAGCTGGGAAGCTCCTAATCTCCCAGACCGTATTATTGTGCACTTTGTGATAAGCGCTTGAAGCTTGTGAGTATATCTCCTATTGGGGACACTGAATATGGTTGGAGGGTTCGTACCTGTGAGATAATACGCCATTGGAGCGCCTTCTTCTTTGTTCCTATAATTTTTGTTAAACAGTGCTATTCTGAGTGTAACTGTACTGTACAATGCATTTTTATGTGCTTTGTGCAACTTTTTAGACTCACGTAACAGTTAACCAGAGCTCTGAAGTCCCGCTAACCCAGCGTTTGTTAAATTCAATTGTATTCAAGCGAACAAGTTTTCTTCCAACCTTTTATATGCGCACTACTTCTGACGTGCGCAAAGAGCTACGATATACCCCTTAATGCTTGCGTGCAACAGATAGCGCACCCCTCACAATCTAGCCCATAGTGAGATGTTCTACAATACACATTTGGCATAACTCTATGGAAGACGTTTTTGCTACTTTGATTATCTTTCTTGCAGAAAAATATATTATAAATAAACAAACATATAAACCATCATCTTGAAATAAAAGGCATAAAAAGCAAGGCACTAAGGGAGCTTAGTCAGAAACTTTGTAAAACAATGAGCACTTTATTTAGAACATCATTTGATTTTTCTTAATAAAATACATAAGAACAAATTTAAAATGTCAAGTAAGGTAACACGATATCGTGCCTGCATTTCTCAACATAAACAAGTAACAAACAGCACTCTCTTATGATACCCAATGAACATCACATGGGGTTGCCAATTAGAGCTCATTACAATTTCTTTGAACATTATACCAGCTTTGGTTATGTGTAAAGCTTTTGATGATGAGACTAAGCTGATGGTCACGATTAGATCAAATGATGAGCACATTCTTCTTTGCTCAATTTTATATTGATGGGCTGTAACTGCATAATCAGTTCTGTTATAAATTACTATCACATGGTGCTGAAGAAATGCTTTTTTATCATTGATTTACCATTAAATAATAAAACAGATGATGTATAAATGGCTACAAATCATAATATAGGAAAAGGTAAATGCAATCTTGGAACTTTACTAGGTCTAAAAAATATTCAGAAGTGAGAACAATAAATTCACTGTAGTTGATAAATCCTGGTTGTTAGTATATTCATTAATTAGCATGAAATATTACAAAAATATTATGTTATGGATACATATTGACAAAATAAAATGACATATTACATATTAAAGTTACATATTTTAGTACATGGAAAGTCTTGGCAGAATGATGAGTGCTGTTTTCCTTAAGTTGGATACTACCATATGGGTGTTTCTGTGTGTGAATATCACAGTAATAACCAGCATTAAAGTAGAATGTCTATACAAATACATTAAGCAATCTCATAAAATCAAAGTACTATTAATGTTTTATGCTAGATATTGTTATTGTTGTTTATTGTTATATACAGTGGATATAAAAAGTCTACACACCCCAGTTAAAATGTCAGGTTTCTGTGATGTAAAAAAATGAGACAAAGATAAATAATTTCAGAAATTTTTCCATCTTTAATGTGACCTATAAACTGTACAACTTAATTGAAAAACAAACTGAAATCTTTTCGGTAAAGGGAAATAAAAATAAAAACTGAAATAATATGGTTGCATAAGTGTGAACACCCTTTTATAACTGGGGATGTAGCTGGGTTCAGAATTAAGCAATCACATTCAAAATCATGTTAAATATATGTATATGTATATAACTCAATGTAACATATCACCTTCTACCTTACACTATTGGGAAGATTTATAAAAACATAAAAGAGTTTCATGAATTTCAGAGATTTTTCTTACTAAAGAGCTAGTCCAGGTTGCTTTGTGTGAAGAATCTTTGAGGATGCACTAGTGTTAGTAGCCAGAGAGGGGCAGAAGAGCACCATAGAAACCCACATTTAAAGAGGACAATATCAGAAAATATGAATAAGTGATAGAGAAAATACCAGTCAAACATGAAAAGCAAAATAGGATTATAGCATAATAATGTCATAAAGCTAGTTTATAATTACAAAATTGGAAAAGGATGTAGAATATCAGACAGACCAAGACTCTTAAAGACAAATATTCTTTCCACATAATCTGAGTACTTTGGATTAAGATTCTCAAAACCTTACTTAAAAATCTGACCTTGTCTTTAAAATGTTCTGTGACCAGAGAACCAATAATTTATTCTGTATTTAAGGTGCCATTGAGTAGAATAATATCACATATCCTAACATAGGCTATTTTACAAGTGGCATGCTATTGTTTGTGTGGGCGTGATATTGCAATATCGAGCCCGCGCTAACTTGCGCTTACAAGTTGAAAGTAGATGTCACGGCACAAGCGCAAACTAAATTTGCACTCGTCTGGTGAGCGTGACTGAAGACCTTGTGTAAAAGGTTAGGGCTAAATAAAAAGTTGCACCAAACACAACATAAATACATTAAAATAAAGTGTTACACTATCTGATAAATATTATTCATAGAAATGTTAAAACATTTTTTATAAGGGTTAAAAGGTATATGGTATCTTTTTTCTTTCTCTTTCTCTCTCTCTCTCTCTCTTTCTCTGTCTCTCTCTTCTCTTCTCTCTCTCTCTCTCCTCTCTCCTGTCTTGCTCTCTCCTATCTCTCCCTCCTCTATCTCTTGACTCTCTTGACTCCACTATAACATTGGGTTATTGTGTTATGTTATGTAATTGTGTTATCTATGAAATTTATTGTTGACTTCCAAAGAAATAGTTTGTTCTTTCACATGTTCCCCCAACCGCATTTTCAGTATTTTTATGTCTTCCTTTATTTTTGTACCTAATTCTTAACCCAGTTTGTTTTATTATTTCTATATTTTTGCAGGTTTTTATTTCTTTACAGGGTGAAGGATTACAATCAGTTTGTAATTGAGTCGCTAATTACAACCTATCTTGCCAGTATCAATACTGGATAAAAATCTGGGAAGCAATTCTTTTTTTTTCCCAACTGCATTAAAATGCTATTTATGTGCTGTATGAAGACACCTGAAAACCTTTTTTTTTCATACAAACCAAAGTTAGTTAAAACCTTTAGCACCAGCAGGTGTAAAAAAAAATCCATTCTGCTCGTTTCCATTGAGGTGGTAAAATTTGAAAACTGGTGGTAACATAAAAAATCTAGTAAAAAAAAACACAGCAGGTGGTAGCAACAAGTGTACAACATCTATTTATTGTTGCAAATTAAAAAGAAGCCATTGGAGTGACCGAGTGAGCACAGTATCGTACAACGAATATCGTTCTAAGGAACTTGCAAATCACTTGTGATTGGCCGACAGTTTTGATGGAAAGTTGGATTATCCAATCCCGGCACCGCTTGACGTCTGACAGAGGAGGCCAGTTTCGGAAGTGCCGATGTGAGGTACAGAGAAGTTTGATGAGGGGCAAATATCGGTGGAACACTTAGCACTTCTGAGGACCCGATGGGTCATGGATTCCATTAATTCAATGGTAAGCGGAGCCATGGGAACATTTGAATTATTGGGACATTGTCTCTAACTATTTACAGTTGCTAACAAGGTCTCCATCTGGCGAATATAGATGCCACATGGTAATAATTTGACAATCTGTATACCCTGTTGTTTGTGTAATGTTTGGAACTGGGACTTTGATATTGGTGTAACATAAAAAATCTCCCTAGACTTTAATTGAGATAAATGTTTTTATAACAGTTTCCACACTTTACCACATAAATGGAAACTAGCCCATTTACAGCTTTATTGTATTTAGCACAATAATACAAAATACGTATACATTTGTATTGTTATAATTATATATCTGTGTTCTGATGGGGAAAATATAGCAGTTGGTATATCTTTTGTAATGTACATACATTCAAAAAATATGAATAATGTGCTTGCCAAGCACATAAAGACTTATAAGGTAAACAAGAAGACCTTGTAGTCCTGGTGTTGGAAACCAGACTGGGCACTAAACAAACACCTAGCTTTAGAGTTTTGCGGCCAAAGGGGTGCGTTAGCTGCGTGTGTTTTTTTTCTAGCGCTGCTTATAAACAACGGTGGTATTTAGAGTTCTCTGAAGGGCTGCGTTAGGCTCCAAAAAGGGAGCGTACAGGCATATTTACCGCAACTTCAACTCGCAATACCAGCGTTGCTTACGGTAGCGGCTAGCTGGAAAAACGTGCTCATGCACGATTCCCCCATAGGAAACAATGGGGCAGTTTGGGCAGAAAAAAAACCTAACACCTGCAAAAAAGCAGCGTTAAGCTCCTAACGCAGCCTCATTGTTTCCTATGGGGAAACACTTTCTAAGTCTGCACCTAACACCCTAACATGAACCCCGAGTCTAAACACCCCTAACCTTACACTTATTAACCCCTAATCTTCCGCCCCCTCTATCGCTGACCCCTGCATTACACTATTAACCCCTAATCTGCCGCTCCGGACACCGCCACAACCTACATTATACCTATGTACCCCTAATCTGCTGCCCCTAACATCGCCGACACCTACATAATATTTATTAACCCCTAATCTGCACCCCCAACGTCGCCGCTACCTTACCTACACTTATTAACCCCTAATCTGCCGACCGGACCTCGCCGACACTCTAGTAAATGTATTAACCCCTAAACCGCCACACTCCCGCCTCGCAAACCCTATAATAAATAGTATTAACCCCTAATCTGCCCTCCCTAACATCGCCGCCACCTAACTTCAAGTATTAACCCCTAATCTGCCGACCGGACCTCGCCGCTACTATAATAAATGTATTAACCCCTAAAGCTAAGTCTAACCCTAAGCCTAACACCCCCCTAAATTAAATATAATTTTATTCTAACGAAATAAATTAACTCTTATTAAATAAAGTATTCCTATTTAAAGCTAAATACTTACCTGTAAAATAAACCCTAATATAGCTACAATATAACGAATAATTATATTGTAGCTATTTTAGGATTTATATTTATTTTACAGGCAACTTTGTATTTATTTTAACTAGGTACAATAGCTATTAAATAGTTATTTACTATTTAATAGCTACCTAGTTAAAATAATTACAAAATTACCTGTAAAATAAATCCTAACCTAAGTTACAATTAAACCTAACACTACACTATCAATAAATTAATTAAATAAATTACCTACAATTACATACAATTAAATAAACTAAACTAAATTACAAACCCCCCCCCCCACTAAATTACAAAAATTAAAAAAATACAAGAATTTTAAGCTAATTACACCTACTCTAAGCCCCCTAATAAAATTACAAAGCCCCCCAAAATAAAAAAAATTCCCTACCTTGAGCCGTGTTCACCCAGCCAGGCACCGATGGACCAAAAGAAGACATCCGGAGCGGCAGAAGTCTTCATCCTATCCGGGCAGAAGAGGACATCCGGACCGGCAGACATCTTTTTTCCTACCTTAATTCCGATTGGCTGATAGAATCCTATCAGCCAATCGGAATTCGAGGGACGCCATCTTGGATGACGTCACTTAAAGGAACCTTCATTCGTTGGGTAGTCGTCGTTAAAGAAGGATGTTCCGCGCCGGAGGTCTTGAAGATGGAGCCGATCCTCGTCGGATGGATGAAGATAGGAGATGCCGCTTGGATGAAGATGTCTGCCGGTCTGGATGTCCTCTTCTGCCCAGATAGGATGAAGACTTCTGCCGCTCCGGATGTCTTCTTTTGGTCCATCGGTGCCCGGCTGGGTGAACACGGCTCAAGGTAGGGAGATCTTCAGGGGGGTAGTGTTAGGTTTATTTAAGGGGGTTTGGGTTAGTGTAGGGGTATGTGGGTGGTGGGTTGTAATGTTGGGGGGTGGTATTGTGTTTTTTTTTACAGGCAAAAGAGCTGATTTCTTTGGGGCATGCCCCTCAAAAAGCCCTTTTAAGGGCTGGTAAGGTAATAGAGCTGTTAACTTTTTTAATTTAGATTAGGGTAGGGAATTTTTTTTATTTTGGGGGGCTTCGTTATTTTATTAGGGGGATTAGAGTAGGTGTAATTAGCTTAAAATTCTTGTATTTTTTTATTTTTTTGTAATTTAGTGTTTGTTTTTTGTAATGTAGTTTAGTTTATTTAATTGTATGTAATTGTAGGTAATTTATTTAATTAATTTATTGATAGTGTAGTGTTAGGTTTAATTGTAACTTAGGTTAGGATTTATTTTACAGGTAATTTTGTAATTATTTTAACTAGGTAGCTATTAAATAGTAAATAACTATTTAATAGCTATTGTACCTAGTTAAAATAAATACAAAGTTGCCTTAAAATAAATATAAATCCTAAAATAGCTACAATATAATTATTCGTTATATTGTATCTATATTAGGGTTTATTTTACAGGTAAGTATTTAGCTTTAAATAGGAATACTTTAATAATAAGAGTTAATTTATTTCGTTAGAATAAAATTATATTTAACTTAGGGGGGTGTTATGGTTAGGGTTAGACTTAGCTTTAGGGGTTAATACATTTATTATAGTAGCGGCGAGGTCCGGTCGGCAGATTAGGGGTTAATACTTGAAGTTAGGTGGCGGCGATGTTAGGGAGGGCAGATTAGTGGTTAATACTATTAGAGGGTTTACAAGGCGGGAGTGCGGCGGTTTAGGGGTTAATACATTTATTAGAGTGGCGGTGAGGTCCGGTCGGCAGATTAGGGGTTAATAAGTGTAGGTAGGTAGCGGCGACGTTGGGGGGGGGGACAGATTAGGGGTTAATAAATATTATGTAGGTGTCAGCGATGTTAGGGGCAGCAGATTAGGGGTTCATAGGGATAATGTAGGTGGCGGCGATGTGTGGTCGGCAGGTTAGGGGTTAAAATGTTTTATTATAGTGGCGGCGATGTGGGGGGGCCTCGGTTAAGGGGTACATAGGTAGTTTATGGGTGCTAGTGTACTTTAGAGCACAGTAGTTAAGAGCTTTATGAACCGGCGTTAGCCCAGAAAGCTCTTAACTACTGACTTTTTTCTGCGGCTGGAGTCTTGTCGGTAGAGGGTCTAATGCTCACTTCAGCCAAGACTCTAAATACCGGCGTTAGGAAGATCCCATTGAAAAGATAGGATACGCAATTGGCATAAGGGGATCTGCGGTATGGAAAGGTCGCGGCTTAGAAGTGAGCGTTAGACCCATTCCTGGCTGACTCTAAATACCAGTGGGCGGTAAAAAGCAGCGTTAGGAGCCCTTAACGCTGCTTTTGACGGCTACCGCAGAACTCTAAATCCAGGCGTATGTATGACCTCCACTGAAGTGCCTGACTATGACAATTCTATTATCTTCCTTTGAAGAATTTATATGAGCAAAAATGTTTTCCATTTCTAAAGAAAGTAGAGCTATTACCAACATGAGAAATGTGCAGTTGCCACATGCTGGAGTTTTTTTATGTTTCCAGCTCTGCTTGGTTTGTAATAAAATATGCACCCGGGAGAGAAGGAAGAAACCAATTTACCAGTAACTTAAAATATTTTCTAAGGGATTTCAGTTTTCAACATTATGTTTGTTTGTATATACTACACACTTATTGAGGTTATGTCATATGAAATACCTTGAAGAAATATCCAGGTATAAATCCCCAAATATGGATTTCCAAAATCCAGACTTTCTCAAATCCAGACTTTATTAGTTTATTATTAAAATTAAAAACAAATTTTTGGGGGGCGGAGCGAACGGCCGACTAAGATGGCCGCAACTCACTAAGGCCCTTCATGCAAGCCGAGTGATGCATGTTTTTCCTAGGACCTATTCAGCCTATGTGTAAGGACCGATGGCACCATTAAGTTACTGAAAACCTATGGATAACAGCAATAACTTATTTGTTGGCATGGACATAACTGAATGGAGTATCTGCTGAGGGAGTGGAGACGGGGCCTAACGGCAGTGTCGCAGTTGTGGAAAAAGACTGCTCCAACTCTGAGCACTGCGTAAGACACTTTGCCTTCATTGTACCGACCTTATTCACTGGGACGCTCACTTTTTAATTGCGGCATTTGATGGTACTCCTTGCCACACTCCGGAGGGTCAGGGCTCCGCTCCAGAGTGCGCTCCGAATGTCTCATAGCTTTCTTTACATCGCAGGCAGTGTATACGGGAGAGAGGACAGTGCTGCAGACGTGACACTCTCAAGCCACAATTTACAGCCATCCTGTATGAGGAGTGAGTATACTGTTTCGTATCCCTCATCTGCCTAAGGATCTACAGCTGTAAAGACCAGTTGGCAGTACCTATGACACAATAATGTATTATACTGCGGTCCCTCTGCTGCGTTTTCATTAAGAACTTTACTTTACAAAGCCAGCAACCCTGTTTACATCCTATCTACTTCTCTCACACTGGACATTCTAGTTACTCCCTTTGCTGAAGGTGCAGTATATCAGCCTGTACATTTTCCTTGTTTTTCTTTTGAACTTTGGAGATCCCCGTTCTTTTAGGGCCATAGCTCATGAGTCACAACCTAAAGGACATAGCATAGACTCTTATCTATATTAGGTCTTACGATTCCCAGCAATAATCAAAATCTCTATCAATCTAACTATCTAAGTCTTCAGCGTTCAGTGGCAGCTCTCATTGAGGGCTGGCACAGACAGGGGCACTTGTCCTGGATGGGAAGGATAAGCACTGTTAAAATGATGATCATACCAAAATATTTATATCTTATCCAGGCATTGCCAATGGCTCTCCAGAACTCCTATCTATATACGCAACAGAGACTGCTAAATTCTTTTATTTGGTCCTATAAAAAACCCAGGGTTTCTCAAGATACCCTTTACCTGAACAAGGAAGACGGCGGTCTTAATGTACCGAATCATTTGGCAAGGGTGATCTCCTGGTCCCACTCCCACCCTAACGCACTGTGGTTAAAAGTCGAATGCTCCTTACTACAAGTTAAAAACATGAGGGATTTAGCATGGCTTCCTAAAACTCATAGACCGTCCTTGGAATACCAGAACGGCTATGTTAAGGCTACTCTTGACGTATGGGATCATGTGATTACACACACTAAAGGAATCTCTACCTCAGTTTCCCCTCTAACTCCACTTTTGGGCAACCAAATTTTCCTACAACACCTTTCTTTTAGCCACACAAATGACTTAGAACACCTACATAACCTACCTATCTATACATTATTAGAAGCAGGCACACTTAAAGACAGAGTAGCATTACATAATGACCTTGGTCCTCCCTTTCCCAATTGGTACTCGTACCTTCAGATTAGACACGCAATAAATAGTAGTACACACAAACTGAATGTCCTCAGACCGTTATCAAAATTAACATTGCATTAACCCTGAAATCAAAAGAAAACACCTCTCAATAACATATAAAATGCTCAAAGAGTCCTTCTTTACACAACGGCCTACATACACTTTGAAATGGAATACAGAATTAACAGAATGTATTGACGATGAAAAGGGGAAGCTATGCTTCAAGGCATCTCACTCAGCCTCTACTTCACTGTTTATTGCTGAAATGAATTATAAAATTCTAGCCCGCTGGTATCTGACTCCACAACGTCTTAGATATATCTACCCGTCTGCCTCATCTGCCTGTTGGAGGCGATGTGGCGGTGTAGGGACTATGACACATATTTGGTGGGACTGCCTACTCATCTCTGACTTTTGGAGACAACTAGAACTCAGTATTAATAAGATCTTAGGCTCACGTATAACTCTTAGTTCTAGCCTCATCCTGCTAAACCTCCTTCCACCACTCCACTGTGCATATCGCACAAAACTCCTTCAATTAATGCCAGCTAGTGCAAAAAGACTAATACCCAATCTCTGGAAAATTCAAAAGGTCCCCACACACACGCAGTGGTTATCAGAGGTAGAACATATACTATCTCTTGAAAAACAAAGTTATTACTATATGGGTAAACGAGACTTTATTACAGACATGCTCTTTATCTGGGAGCATTCTTCTCGAGATTGTAAGTTAATTACCTGATTTGATGAATATGCCCAGTTACTGTGTGGTAGGAGCTTCCCTCCTGAATTACATAATATGTAGATAACTCTTTGACCTAAACTCTTATATGCTTATGTGACCTCTATGACCATCCGTATAGCAGGATCCCTTTCCCCCTCTATCCCCTATTTTTTATTTTTTTTCTCTCCTCATTACTTCCTTTTTTTTGTTTCTAACTAGAGCTGTATTCAAATGATATAAATTTGAAACCTGTTACTTTTCAAAAATGGTAAAATACCTGGGTAGATTAACAACATCTCGCCTAGATTTGGAGTTTTGTCGGTAAAGACCTGCGGTGCTAACAAGCCTTTTTTTCCCAGCGCACCCTTAAGACAACGCTGGTATTATGAGTTGTCTGAATGGCTGCGTTAGCCTCAGAAAAGTGAGCGTTGAACCAAATTTAGCTCCACTTCAACCCTCAATACCAGCGTTGCTTACGGTAGCGGTAAGCTGGAAAAACGTGCTTGTGCACAATATCCCCATAGGATACAATGGGGCTGAGCTGGCTGAAAAAAACCTAACACCTGAAAAAAAGCAGCGTTCAGCTCCTAACGCAGCCCCATTGTTTCCTATGGGGAAACACTCTCTAAGTCTACACCTGACCTAACACCCTAACATGAACCCTGAGTCTAAACACCGCTAACATTACACTTATTAACACCTAATCTGCTGTCCCCGCTGTTGTTGACACCTACATTATATTATTAATCCCTAATCTGCCGGTCTGGACACCGCCGCAATCTACATTATAGCTATGAACCCCTAATCTGCTGTCCCTAACATTGCCGACACCTATATTATATTTATTACCCCCTAATCTGCCCCCCCCCAACGTCACCGCCACCTACCTACACTTATTAACCCCTAAGCTGCCGACCGGACATTGCCACCACTATAATAAATGTATTAACCCCTAAACCGCCGCACTCCCGCCTCGCAAACACTATAATAAATTTTATTAACCCCTTATCTGCCCTCCCTAACATTGCCGCCGCCTACCTACAATTATTAACCACTAATCTGCCGCCCCCAATGTTGCCGCAACTATAATAAAGTTATTAACCCCTAAACCGTTCCGATCAGCCAATAGAATGCAAGGTCAATCCGATTGGCTGATTGGATCAGCCAATCGGATTGAACTTCAATCTGATTGGCTGATTAAATCAGCCAATCAGATTTTTCCTACCTTAATTCGATTGGCTGATAGAATCCTATCAGCCAATCGGAATTTGAGGGACGCCATCTTGGATGACGTCATTTAAAGGAACCGTCATTCGTCGGGAAGTCGTCGGCCAGGATGGATGTTCCACGTCGGAGGTCTTCAGGATGCTACCACTCCGCTCTGGATGGATGAAGATAGAAGATGCCGCTTGGATCAAGACTTCAATCGGATGGAAGACCTCTTCTGCCCCGCTTGGATGAAGACTTCAACCGGATGGAGGACCTCTTCTGCCCCGCTTGGATGAAGAATTCGGCTCGGCTGGGTGAAGACGACTCAAAGGTAGGGAGATCTTCAGGGGGTTAGTGTTAGGTTTTTTTAAGGGGGGTTTGGGTGGGTTTTAGAGTAGGGGTATGTGGGTGGTGGATTGTAATGTTGGGGGGGTATTGTATTTTTATTTACAGGTAAAAGAGCTGATTACTTTGGGGCAATGCCCCGCAAAAAGCCCTTTTAAGGGCTGGTAAAAGAGCTGATTACTTTGTAATTTAGGATAGGGTAGGGCATTTTATTATTTTGGGGGGCTTTTTTATTTTATTAGGGGGCTTAGATTAGGTATAATTAGTTTAAACTTCTTGTAATTTTTTTTATTTTCTGTAATTTAGTGTTTGTTTTTTTGTATTATAGTTTAGTTTATTTAATTGTATTTTAGTTTAGATAATTGTAGCTAATTTATTTAATTAATTTATTGATAGTGTAGTGTTAGGTATATTTGTAACTTAGGTTAGGATTTATTTTACAGGTAATTTTGTAATTATTTTAACTAGGTAGCTATTAAATAGTTATTAACTATTTAATAGCTATTGTACCTAGTTAAAATAAATACAAAGTTGCCTGTAAAATAAATATAAATCCTAAAATAGCTACAATATAACTATTAGTTATATTGTAGCTATATTAGGGTTTATTTGATAGGTAAGTATTAAGTTTTAAATAGGAATAATTTATTTAATGATAGTAAATTTATTTTGTTTTATTTAAATTATATTTATCTTAGGGGGGTGTTAGGGTTAGGGTTAGACTTAGGTTTAGGGGTTAATAACTTTATTACAGTAGCGTCGACATTGGGGGCAGCAGATTAAGGGTTAATAATTGTAGGTAGGTGGCGGCGATGTTAGGGAGGGCAGATTAGGGGTTAATAAAATTTATTGTAGTATTTGCGAGGCGGGAGATCGGCGGTTTAGGGGTTAACACATTTATTATAGTGGCGGCAATGTCCGGTCGGCAGATTAGGGGTTAATAAGTGTAGGTAGGTGGCAGCGAGGTTGGGGGCGGCAGATTAGGGGGTAATAAATATAATATAGGTGTCGGAGATGTTAGGGGCAGCAGATTAAGGGTTCATAGGGTTAATGTAGGTGGCAGCGATGTCCGGTCGGGAGATTAGGGGTTAAAATTTTTTATTATAGACGGGGGGGCGTGTCCATGCAGCGATCCTGTGCGGTCGCATTTCCAGGAGCTCTGGTCGAATTGCCCTAAATCCGCCGATTATAGGCACCACTGGACAGCTGTCAAAGTATATTTATACAGCCAACAACAATTAAACCTAAAGAGAGTTCTCTCTTGTTACGGCAGCAGTTTATATGACACCTGAGCTTAGGATTGGACGTTAAGGGCCTGGAGCGGCGGCTCATAGCAGGCGACGCTTCCCCCTCGGTGAACACCGAGGTTTCTGGTCTCAACCGGATTGTGCGTCCAACTATTGTACTACATCTATCTCCATATAGGAGACTCCCTGCAAACATCTCCTTAAGCATACCGCATCTAGAGGACACCCAAAATGGCAGCCATGCCGGGAGAATACCGAGAACAACCGGTCATGTTTCCAAGTAGGCTTGAATACCTTATGCAAAAGATGATTGATGGGGCACCATATGACTTTCTAATACAATTTGTGCCTATAAGCCTGATAGAACCTTCAGAAGCAAAACCCACTGGGGACATGATACCTCCAAAGCACCTAACTACCTCGCAAGTACAGCATAGCTTTCAACCACCACACAGTGCCCACATGGACATGGAGCAATTAACAAAGACGACCACCGAACAGCCATCAAAGCTCTTCACCAGCCTGCCGAGCCGGTATACTGACAACATGCAGCACGGGGGCTGCGCTGTAACACATACCTCCCAGTCAACGCCTCCACTGAAGGGTCATGGGCCCAGGCCCTCGGGGGAGAGTGTATCGCTACATAAGGTAGGGAGAAGCTCAAGGTGGGGCGGGATGGTGCTGTCCCTACACAGGTTTGACGACCGGCTTACCCAGCGACCAACGAAGATGCAAAGAACCTTCACCGAAGGATTTTTTCACTATTTACCCAAATACCAGAGAAAGACTTGGTGGCGACCTCATTTTATTGCTCCGGAGGGATCTGTCCTTTACCCACACAGTGCTGGACTCATTTGGAAGAGAGGGGTCGGGTAGCCTACGGATGCCCCCCCACTAGATTACTTTTATTTTCTATGTTCCCACTGGACAAAGCTGATAAGTGTTGATTTACCACGCATGCTTCTAATGTGGTTTGTTCTTCCTTTTTCCTTGTTGTTATATTTTTTAATGTTTTTGCACAGGTTGATTTGAAAGGTTTACTGTGTTGACTTGTGGACATGGACCTATTATGGCTAATTTTTTATATACCTTATGGCAACGCTGAAAGTAAGTTTCATATATGTATCTCTCCTCAGTGGCTAGCGGCCGTAGCCACGAGGGAACGCACTCTACAAAAGGGGAAAAAAAAGAAAAAAGAAACTTAACTTGATGCACAGTATGTTAACATTGCTCATAACGTTCTGGCATATGCCGGCATATAGTTAGTTAATCTACTTGTGGAACCAGAGCTAATGTTTAAAATTACCTAGCATAGCAGTTCATGCAGCCTCAATATAAACTCACTATGTTTTCAGCGGTTTCACTTGAACTATAAATATATATAAAATTACCGTAGCAACACTGTCATGATCTTTGAGTAACAACGAGATAACAATTGTTATGGATAGTGTGTAATATTCTCTACATTGCAGTATAACATGAATATCTTTATGTCTTTGTAGTGTTTTGCATTGTTCCTCCCTCGGATGTTTTGCTCCATGCCACAGAACACCTCTCTTAACATGAACACTCACTGTAACAACATAGTATACCTATTTTACACTCACTACACATAATCAGTAAAATGTCCTCCCTAAGCCACATAAAAATGAATTCAAAATGTTGGACCAATTAATCTGAGTTCACTACTAACCCTATATTTATAACAAGATGTAATGACTGTTATAATTGCAGTCAATGTGTTTAGTGGACGCATGGCCCGGTCAGAGGCTTTTTCAATATCTCTATCTTACATTGTTTGGAATATTATAATTCATTGTTCCCCTTGCCCCCAGTTTTTCCCCCTATCTCTATGTGTGCCCAATGCCGTTCATTTATGATCTTGTTAAGGATCCAAGAGAGGTCTATAATGTTAGAAATTGGGTTACAGTAAGACATACACTGAGCTAAAAATGTGATCTTATTGATGAGAATAAATGACCTAGGTCACCAGAGGGCGCTCACTATACACAACATATGAGTAAAACATGAACAGTTGTTAACCTAAACAACTAACTACAACAATGTCTAAAACACAATTGAACAACAGATCAGAAATTACAGTCACTATTGATATAATGAAAAGTGGAACCTCATTAAATGGCGTTGAATTCAATGTCCATAATTGGTTGGCTTGGTTTCGGATATAAAGTCCTTGGAATCCTGGAAGTCTCAATTGGTCCCAAGGATAAAGACACTTTCTCGCGGCTGCACTCTCCACAACGATCCCGGAATGGAAAACGTGTTTGCTGGAAAGATGGTGGAAAAAAGGAAGAGAGGCGCACAAATGTGTGTATCAATCGGTACAATTCAGCAAAACTCCAAATTTTGTATGCACAGGGTACTCACACTTAGTACCCTGTGCATACAAAATTTGGAGTTTTGCTGAATTGTACCGATCTTATTGATGAGTTGCCTTGAAGATGCTTTACAATGTAACATTCTTGATGTATGTTTCGTGCATTCAATTTTTGACGTGTATACTCACCTGAACTAAATAAAGCTCTTTTGAAAATTAAAAAAAAAATAAAAAATTATTATAGGGTTTGCGATATGGGGGGGCCTCGGTTTAGGGGTTCATAGGTAGTTTATGGGTGTTAGTGTACTTTGTAGCACTGTAGTTAAGAGCTTTATGTTCCGGCGTTAGCCCATAAAGTTCTTAACTACTGACTTTTTTTGCGGTTGGAGTCTTGGCAGTAGAGGCTCGTAATACCAGCGTTAGGCAAATCCCATAGAAAAGATAGGATACGCAGGGGATTTGCGGTAGCCTCGAGTTGTGGAAAGAAAGTGAGCGGTAGACCCTTTCCTGCCTGACTCGTAATACCAGTGTTAGATAAAAAGCAGCGTTAGGACCCCATAACGCTGTTTTTTAAGGCTAACGCAGAACTCCAAATTTAGGCGTCTGAATTTGAAATGAACAATAGTTTTTTTTTCTGGCAAATTTTAAATGTACTTTTTATTTGTGAGCACCATTTAGCATGTGACAACCATCAGCCAATCACAGACTCATTTATATGCTCTTCTGAATCATTTTGCATCCCTAAAAATCTCATTTTAAATATTCTCAAATGTACCACTATTTGTGAGTTGAAGCACAATTGTAACTCAACATCATTTTTCCCCCCATCATAAACACTTAAATGTGAGAGCTTGTCCTTTTTACTGCTCCTAGCTGACTGTGCCTCATGTACTAAATGACGTTCAATCCTAGAGAACTCGTCTGCCTTCTTTGTTGTGAAGGGGCAGTGGATGTTGTATGCCCACTGCCCGTAGTTTTCATTGCACAAGGATTTCCTTATACTGCCCCACCCCCAGATTTTGCGTGGCCAATTAGGCAAGTGCAAGGCCTGTAATACACTCTCATCAACTTATCTCTGAGGTGACAGAGAGGATAAACACAAGACATGTGCAGCAGTTAATCATTCATTTCGGCCTAATCATTTGGAACAAATATTCTGAAAATTTTGTTTTTCAGAATATTTGTTTGCCGCACTATTTGGTATTTGTTTTGTTTAAAAGGAAACAAATACTGAATATTCTGTAACATTTACATGTGTTTTAATTATAGGTAAGTATTTTACATTTTAAAGCTACTTTAAAGGAAACAAATGTATATTAACATATTGAGGCCGAATTATCATATCAAATGTCTGTCGGACCTGATCCGACAGTGCTGATCAGGTCCGACAGACATCGCTGAATGCAGAGAGCAATATGCTCTCCGTATTCAGCATTGCACCAGCAGCTCCCAATTGGCCGCCAGCAGGGGGTGTCAATCAACCCGATCATACTCGATCGGGTTGAATTCCGGAGATGTCTATCCGCCTGCTCAGAGCAGGCGGACAGGATTATGGAGCAGCGGTCTTTAGACCGCTGCTTCATAACTGCAGGCTCGCCAGAAACACGGGGTGTCAAGCTCCATACGGAGCTTGATAGATAGGCCCCATTATGTTAATATATATTCATTTTCTTTAAATTAGTTTGTGCATTCATTTGGATATTCGTTTTGTGAAGGAAACTAATATCCGTATTTCCATTACAAATACAGGGAGTGCAGAATTATTAGGCAAGTTGTATTTTTGAGGATTAATTTTATTATTGAACAACAACCATGTTCTCAATGAACCCAAAAAACTAATTAATATCAAAGCTGAATAGTTTTGGAAGTAGTTTTTAGTTTGTTTTTAGTTTTAGCTATTTTAGGGGGATATCTGTGTGTGCAGGTGACTATTACTGTGCATAATTATTAGGCAACTTAACAAAAAACAAATATATACCCATTTCAATTATTTATTTTTACCAGTGAAACCAATATAACATCTCAACATTCACAAATATACATTTCTGACATTCAAAAACAAAACAAAAACAAATCAGTGACCAATATAGCCACCTTTCTTTGCAAGGACACTCAAAAGCCTGCTATCCATGGATTCTGTCAGTGTTTTGATCTCTTCACCATCAACATTGCGTGCAGCAGCAACCACAGCCTCCCAGACACTGTTCAGAGAGGTGTACTGTTTTCCCTCCTTGTAAATCTCACATTTGATGATGGACCACAGGTTCTCAATGGGGTTCAGATCAGGTGAACAAGGAGGCCATGTCATTAGATTTTCTTCTTTTATACCCTTTCTTACCAGCCACGCTGTGGAGTACTTGGACGCGTGTGATGGAGCATTGTCCTGCATGAAAATCATGTTTTTCTTGAAGGATGAATACTTCTTCCTGTACTACTGCTTGAAGAAGGTGTCTTCCAGAAACTGGCAGTAGGACTGGGAGTTGAGCTTGACTCCATCCTCAACCCGAAAAGGCCCCACAAGCTCATCTTTGATGATACCAGCCCAAACCAGTACTCCACCTCCACCTTGCTGGCGTCTGAGTTGGACTGGAGCTCTCTGCCCTTTACCAATCCAGCCACGGGCCCATCCATCTGGCCCATCAAGACTCACTCTCATTTCATCAGTCCATAAAACCTTAGAAAAATCAGTCTTGAGATATTTCTTGGCCCAGTCTTGACGTTTCAGCTTGTGTGTCTTGTTCAGTGGTGGTCATCTTTCAGCCTTTCTTACCTTGGCCATGTCTCTGAGTATTGCACACCTTGTGCTTTTGGGCACTCCAGTGATGTTGCAGCTCTGAAATATGGCCAAACTGGTGGCAAGTGGCATCTTGGCAGCTGCACGCTTGACTTTTCTCAGTTCATGGGCAATTATTTTGCGCCTTGGTTTTTCCACACGCTTCTTGCAACCCTGTTGACTATTTTGAATGAAACGCTTGATTGTTCGATGATCACGCTTCAGAAGCTTTGCAATTTTAAGAGTGCTGCATCCCTCTGCAAGATATCTCACTATTTTTGACTTTTCTGAGCCTGTCAAGTCCTTCTTTTGACCCATTTTGCCAAAGGAAAGGAAGTTGCCTAATAATTATACACACCTGATATAGGGTGTTGATGTCATTAGACCACACCCCTTCTCATTACAGAGATGCACATCACCTAATATGCTTAATTGGTAGTAGGCTTTCGAGCCTATACAGCTTGGAGTAAGACAACATGCATAAAGAGGATGATGTGGTCAAAATACTCATTTGCCTAATAATTCTGCACTCCCTGTATGCATTAGTAACAAAACAAATGCACTGTCTATTAAACACAAATTAATGTAGGAGCAATAAATAAAAAAAACTACACACTGTAAGAATTTAGAACATATATTTTTTGTATTAGAATGTCCCTTTATGTAAAAAAAAAAAATGATTAGTTTCCAGACTTTTCTTCATTTATTCAAGATAATTCATCTGAATTATATAAAATAGAAAAATAATTTAACAGGTACATTTGTTTTACTTATGTAGTTGATATTTTTAGTTTTATAACTGTGTAAGTTAAATAAAAAATAGTAATAAAATATGTATATTAATTTTGTAATTTGTTTTTACCAAGAGCATCTTACTCAGTACAGCTACTTTAACATCATCATTAAAACAATTTGAAGGATATCATTATTTAATTAGTATTTAAAATCTCAAAACCAAAGTTATAGTTGTGAGATTGAGGTGCTTGTATGCTATTTAAGAAGGAAAGCATTGGGCTACATTTTTGAGGTCTGAATTTAATCCAATGTAGTAAACTTCATATGTAAAACATTATACATTCATCTCTCATTTACAAATAGTGGCAAGTTTCACCCAGTACTTAAATTGCTACATTAAAAATCAATTAATAACATCCCACAGGTTTTTGAACATTGAAGCATTTTATCCTGACCAGTGGGAAGATGCCAAGTCCAATGCCAGTTTCCACAAGGGATCTGACAGGTGGGCTTTTCAAAGTTTAAATATTTACATGAGATATGATACTCTACTGAATATTTTCAGTTCATAACACTAATCATTTGGAATACAGGACAAAGGATATCTTTCCTATCAAAGCCCCCTTTGGAAAGATATGTTTTCTATTTGCACAAATGTTCCTGCTGACCTACAATTCTGCACTGTCCTTTTTTGAAGGGTAAAAAAGCAACATAGAAATTATTTTAGCAATAATATTTATAAAGATTCTAACAGGTAAAAACAGCAGCATAGAAGATTAGAATCAGGCACACTTTAGGAAGGGATCATTTATGCCTATAGGTGCAGTATTCTTTTGAGCGATATTTAATTTCTAAAATATCACTCAAGCTCAACAGGATTCTCTAAAAAAAAGAGACTGGAAATACAATGCAGTTTCCTTATATCTCACTATCCTCTCTGAATCCAATAAGTGGGCTAAATTCATGAACAAAACACATGTTTTTTTATTTATCAACTATGTTTAGTCATATAATTTCAATTCATGTTTTCAACCTTACATATTTATATTATGATATAACCTTTATAAATACTATTAAAAAATAATAGTACTGTAGTCGGCTCAGATAAGAACCAATGTTTAATTAAAAAATTAGCTGAATTATTGTAAAAATAATGGTTCGGGACAGAAAATATATTCAATTTTATTTTATGCTCCTCTTTTGCTCTCTCTCCCCCTCTCTCCCCCTCTCTTTTGCTCTCTCTCCCCCTTCTCTTTTGCTCTCTCTCTTCCCCCTCTATTTTGCTGTCTCTCTTCCCCCTCTTATTTGTTCTCTCTCTCCCCCTCTTTTTTGCATGCTCTCCCCTCTCTTTTGCTCTCTCCCCTCCTCTCTTGCTCTCTCTCTTCCCCCTCTATTTTGTTCTCTTTCCCCCTCTCTCTCGCCCCCTCTCTTTTGCTCTCTCTCTCCCCCTCTCTTTTGCGCTCTCTCTCTCCCCCCTCTCTTTTGCGCTCTCTCTGTTTTGCTCTCTCTCCCCCTCTCTTTTGCTCTCTCTCCCCCTCTAGTTTGCTCTCTCTCTCCCCCTCTCTTTTGCGCTCTCTCTCTCCCCCCTCTCTTTTGCGCTCTCTCTTTTGCTCTCTCTCTCTTCCCCTCTCTTTTGCTCTCTCTCCTCCTCTCTTTTGCTCTCTCTCCCCCCTCTCTTTTGCTCTCCCCCCCTCTCTTTTAATCTCTCCCCCCTCTCTTTTGCTCTCTCTCCCCCCTCTCTTTTGCTATCTCCCCCCTCTCATTTGCTCTCTCCCCCCTCTCTTTTGCTCTCTCTCTTTCCCCCTCTCTTTTGCGCTCTCTCCCCTCTCTTTGCTCTCTCTTTCCCCCTCTCTTTTGCGCTCTCTCCCCTCTCTTTGCTCTCTTTCTCCTCCCTCTCTTTTGCGCTCTCTCTCATCCTCTCTTTTGCTCTCTCTCTCTTTCTCCCCCTCTCTTTTGCTCTCTCTCTCTCCCCCCTCTCTTTTGCTCTCTCTCTCTCCCCCCTCTCTTTTGCTCTCTCTCCCCCCCTCTTTTGCTCTCTCTCTCTCCCCCCCTTTTGCTCTCTCTCCCCCCCCCCTCTTTTGCTCTCTCTCTCTCCCCCCTCTTTTGATCTCTCTCTCCCACCTTTCTTTTGATCTCTCTCTTCCCCCCCTCTTTTGCTCTCTCTCTCTCCCAACCTCTCTTTTGCTCTCTCTCTTCCCCCTCTCTTTTGCTGTCTCTCTTCCCCCTTTTATTTGCTCTCGCTCTCCCCTCTCTTTTGCTCTCTTCCCTCCTCTCTTTTGCTCTCTCTCCCCCTCTCTTTTGCTCTCTCTCCCCCTTCTCTTTTGCTCTCTCTCCCCCTTCTCTTTTGCTCTCTCTTCCCCCTCTCTTTTGCTCTCTCTTCCCCCTCTCTTTTGCTCTCTCTCCCCCCTCTCTTTTGCTCTCTCTCCCCCCTCTCTTTTGCGCTCTCTCCCCTCTCTTTGCTCTCTCTCCCCCCTCTCTTTTGCGCTCTCTCCCCTCTCTTTGCTCTCTCTCTCCTCCCTCTCTTTTGCGCTCTCTCTCCCCCTCGCTTTTGCTCTCTCTCTCTTTCTCCACCTCTCTTTTGCTCTCTCTCCTCCCTCTCTTTTGCTCTCTATCTCCCCCCTCTCTTTTGCTCTCTCTTCCCCCCTCTTTTGCTCTCTCTCTCCCCCTCTTTTGCTCTCTCTCTCCCCCTCTTTTGATCTCTCTCTCTCCCACCTTTCTTTTGCTCTCTCTCTCTTCCCCCCACTCTTTTGCTCTCTTTCTCCCCCATTTCTTTTTCTTTCTCTCCCCCCTTTCTTTTGCTCTCCCCCCCCCCCTCTTTTGCTCTCTCTCCCCCTCTTTTGCTCTCTCTCCCCCCTCTTTTGCTCTCTCTCTCCCCCTCTTTTGCTCTCTCTCTCTCCCCCCTCTTTTGCTCTCTCTCTCCCCCCTCTTTTGCTCTCTCTCTCCTCCCTCTTTTGCTCTATATCCCCCCTCTTGTGTGCTCTCTCTCACAGCAGATGGCCGCTCCCGGCCATGCCCCATCACGCCCGCCACGTCCGGGCGGCCCAGCCCATTCACACCAGGCCAGCCCCGCCCCCTTCATGGATCAGGTGCCAGGTCAGTTTATTGAAGGCCAGGTGTGTTTGTCCTCGCACAGTCTCTACTGCGCATTACAGCTTCAGACAAACATACTTGGCCTTTTATATTATAGGATGAAACACTTATAATGCAATTTTATGATCAAGATAACTTTTAAATATTTTACTCCTCATACAATAGACTGTAAAATCTGTAATGTTAAATCTTCCTGTATACTTCCTGAATTTGAAGATTAAAATCCATTATTTAAAACATAATACATCATTATAGAACATACAGTTATTTTTCTTGTTGACTGCAATGCTTATATAAATGCAATAATAAAACATTGAAGGCAGGTGCACCATATTGTATAATATGTTAATAGAAAAGGTTCCACAAGTGAAGCGTTATCTGCCATATTATGTCTGCGACAACTCTAATATTGACATTTTTTGAATATTTCTCTTGAGAATATTTTTTGTTTCACTTCAATAAATATATTTCTTCACCTCAATTAATTATTGTAATTGCAGATTTTCACAAATTTTCCATGTAGAATATTTTTGTTTGTTTTTTGTTTAATAAACAGACTCATGATATCTTAACTATTTCATTCTTGCTATTTGCCAAATCAAAATCTGGAATATTCCCTTTCACAGAGACTGGAAAATCTGAACTGAAATGCTTATTGATTTGAAATATACACTTTATTTTCTTACGCCTAGATTTAGAGTCCTGCGTTAGCCGTCAAAACCAGCGTTAGGGGGTCCTAACGCTGGTTTTGGCCTACCGCTGGTAATTAGAGTCTTGTAGGTAAGGGTCTAACGCTCACTTTCCAGCCGCGACTTTTCCATACCGCAGATGCCCTTACGTCAATTGCGTATCCTATCTTTTCAATGGGATCTTTCTAACGCCGGTATTTAGAGTCTTGGCTGAAGTGAGCGTTAGAAATCTAACGACAAGACTCCAGCTGCAGAAAAAAGTCAGGAGTTAAGAGCTTTATGGGCTAACGCCGGTCCATAAAGCTCTTAACTACTGTGCTCTAAAGTACACTAACACCCATAAACTACCTATGCACCCCTAAACTGAGGCCCCCCAACATCGCCGCCACTCTATTAATTTTTTTTTAACCCCTAATCTGCCGACCGCACACCGCCGCAACCTACATTATCCCTATGTACCCCTAATCTGCTGCCCCTAACATCGCTGACCCCTACATAATATTTATTACCCCCTAATCTGCCCCCCCCAATGTCGCCGCTACCTGCCTACACTTATTAACCCCTAATCTGCCGACCGGACCTCACCGCTACTATAATAAATGTATTAACCTCTAATCCGCCTCACTCCCGCCTCAAAAACCCTATAATAAATAGTATTAACCCCTAATCTGCCCACCCTAACATCGCCGACACCTAACTTCAAGTATTAACCCCTAATCTGCTGACCAGACCTCACCGCTACTCTAATAAATGTATTAACCCCTAAAGCTAAGTCTAACCCTAACACTAACACCCCCCTAAGTTAAATATAATTTAAATCTAACTAAATAAAATAAATCTTATTAAATAAATTATTCCTATTTAAAGCTAAATACTTACCTGTAAAATAAACCCTAATATAGCTACAATATAAATAATAATTATATTGTAGCTATTTTAGGATTAATATTTATTTTACAGGCAACTTTGTATTTATTTTAACAAGGTACAATAGCTATTAAATAGTTAATAACTATTTAATAGTTACCTAGTTAAAATAATTACAAAATTACCTGTGAAATAAATCCTAACCTAAGTTACAATTAAACCTAACACTACACTATCAATAAATTAATTAAATAAACTATCTACAATTATCTACAAATTAAATCCACTAAACTAAATTACAAAAAAAAACAACACTAAATTACAAAAACAAACAAACACTAAATTACAAAAAATAAAAAAAGATTACAAGAATTTTAAACTAATTACACCTACTCTAAGCCCCCTTAAAAAATAACAAAGCCCCCCAAAATAAAAAAATGCCCTACCCTATTCTAAAATAAACATTTTACAGCTCTTTTACCTTACCAGCCCTTAAAAGGGTTTTTTGCGGGGCATGCCCCAAAGAAAACACCTCTTTTGCCTGTAAAAAAAACATACTATACCCCCCCAACATTACAACCCACCACCCACATACCCCTAATCTAACCCAAACCCCCCTTAAAAAACCTAACACTAAGCCCCTGAATATCTTCCTACCTTATCTTCACCACGCCGGGTATCACCGATCCGTCCAGAAGAGGGTCCGAAATCTTCATCCTATCCGGAAAGAAGAGGTCCAGAAGAGGGTCCGAAGTCTTCATCCTATCCGGCAAGAAGAGGGCATCCGGACCGGTAGACATCTTCATCCAGGCGGCATCTTCTATCTTCTTCCATCCGGCGCGGAGCGGGACCATCTTGAAGCAGCCAACGCGGATCCATCCTCTTCTAACGACGTCCTAAGTCCGAATGAAGGTTCCTTTAAATGACGTCATCCAAGATGGAGTCCCTCGAATTCCGATTGGCTGATAGAATTCTATCAGCCAATCGGAATTAAGGTAGGAAAAATCTGATTGGCTGATTGAATCAGCCAATCCGATTCAAGTTCAATCGGAATGGCTGATCCAATCAACCAATCAGATTGAGCTTGCATTCTATTGGCTGTTCCGATCGGCCAATAGAATGCCAGCTCAATCTGATTGGCTGATTGGATCAGCCAATCCGATTGAACTTGAATCTGATTGGCTGATTCAATCAGCCAATCAGATTTTTCCTACCTTAATTCCGATTGGCTGATAGAATCCTATCAGCCAATCGGAAATCGAGGGACGCCATCTTGGATGACGTCATTTAAAGGAGCCTTCATTCGGACTTAAAACGTCATTAGAAGAGGATGGATCCACGCCAGCTGTTTCAAGATGGTCCCGCTCCGCGCCGGATGGAAGAAGATAGAAGATGCCCCCTGGATGAAGATGTCTACCGGTCCGGATGCCCTCTTCTTGCCGGATATGATGAAGACTTCGGACCCTCTTCTGGACCTCTTCTTGCCGGATAGGATGAAGACTTCAGACCCTCTTCTGGACGGATCGATGATACCCGGCGTGGTGAAGATAAGGTAGGAAGATCTTCAGGGGCTTAGTGTTAGGTTTTTTAAGGGGGGTTTGGGTTAGATTAGGGGTATGTGGGTGGTGGGTTGTAATGTTGGGGGGGGTATTGTATGTTTTTTTTACAGGCAAAAGAGCTGTTTTCTTTGGGGCATGCCCCGCAAAAGGCCCTTTTAAGGGCTGGTAAGGTAAAAGAGCTGTAAAATTTTTATTTTAGAATAGGGTAGGGCATTTTTTTATTTTGGGGGGCTTTGTTATTTTTTTAGGGGGCTTAAAGTAGGTGTAATTAGTTTAAAATTCTTGTAATCTTTTTTTATCTTTTGTAATTTAGTGTTTGTTTTTTTTGCAATTTAGTGTTTGTTTTTTTGTAATTTAGTTTAGTTGATTTAATTGTAGATAATTGTAGATAGTTTATTTAATTAATTTATTCATAGTGTAGTGTTAGGTTTAATTGTAACTTAGGTAAGGATTTATTTTACAGGTAATTTTGTAATTATTTTAACTAGGTAACTATTAAATAGTTATTAACTATTTAATAGCTATTGTACCTGGTTAAAATAAATACAAAGTAGCCTGTAAAATAAATATTAATCCTAAAATAGCTACAATATAATTATTATTTATATTGTAGCTATATTAGGGTTTATTTTACAGGTAAGTATTTAGCTTTAAATATGAATAATTTATTTAATAAGATTTATTTAATTCCGTTAGATTTAAATTATATTTAATTTAGGGGGGTGTTAGTGTTAGGGTTAGACTTAGCTTTAGGGGTTAATACATTTATTAGAGTAGCGGCGAGGTCCGGTCGGCAGATTAGGGGTTAATACTTGAAGTTAGGTGTCGGCGATGTTAGGGAGGGCAGATTATGGGTTAATACTATTTATTATAGGGTTTTTGAGTCAGGAGTGAGGCAGATTAGGGGTTAATACATTTATTATAGTAGCGGTGAGGTCCGGTCGGCAGATTAGGGGTTAATAATTGTAGGTATGTGGCGGTGACATAGGGGGCGGCAGATTAGGGGTTAATAAATATAATATAGGGGTCGGCGGTGTTAGGGGCAGCAGATTAGGGGTTCATAGGGATAACGTAGGTTGCGGCAGTGTACGAAGCGGCAGATTAAGGGTTAAAAAAAATATGTAGGGGTCAGCGATAGCGGGGGTGGCAGATTAGGGTTTAATAAGTGTAAGGTTAGGGGTGTTTAGACTCGGGGTACATGTTAGGGTGTTAGGTGCAGACTTAGAAACTGTTTCCCCATAGGAAACAATGGGGCTGCGTTAGGAGCTGAACGCTGCTTTTTTGCAGGTGTTAGGTTTTTTTCAAGCTCAAACTGCTCCATTGTTTCCTATGGGGGAATCGTGCACGAGCACGTTTTTTAAGCTGGCCGCGTCCGTAAGCAACGCTGGTATTGAGAGTTGCAGTGGCGGTAAATATGCCTGTACGCTCCCTTTTTGGAGCCTAACGCAGCCCTTCTGAGAACTCTAAATACCAGCGTTGTTTAAAAGGTGCGGGGGAAAAAAAACACGCGTAGCTAACGCACCCCTTCTAATGCAAAACTCTAAATCTAAGCGTTAGTTAACATAAATTCCTTATATATTTTAAATGCTTAACAATAAAACAAAAATTAAAAAATGCTACTGTGGTTAGTTTATTTCTCAAATTCAAAAAGGGATCTTTAGCAACATATTCAAAACTGGGCCTTTTATTTGTTAGTAGCCTCTTTAAGCTATAGTGAAAGACTGATGTTAGAATCACTTCTTCCAGTAAATATATTACAGGTACAAATCCCAAATCCAGAATTTCAAAATCCAAACTTATTCTGAAATCCAAACATTTTGCAGTCTCAAGCAGATAATGGGTTTTCTACCTGTATTTAAATCATTTACAGACCCATTTGTAATCTAGAAGAAAGATAAAATATGTACAACATATACGCCTAGATTTAGAGTTCTGCGGCCAAAGGGGTGCGTTAGCTATGCATGCTTTTTTCCCACGCACCTTTTAAATACCGCTGGTATTTAGAGTTCACAGAATGGCTGGGTTTTCAGTGCGTTAGGCTCCAAAAAGGGAGCGTAGAGCATAATTTAACGCCACTGCAACTCTAGATACCAGCGGTGCTTACGGACGCGGCCAGCTTCAAAAACGTGCTCGTGCACGATATCCCCATAGAAAACAATGGGGCCATTTGAGCTGAAAAAAATACTAACACCTGCAAAAAAGCCGCGTTCAGCTCCTAACGCAGCCCCATTGTTTTCTATGGGGAAACACTTCCTACGTCTGCATCTAACACTCTAACATGTACCCCAAGTCTAAACACCCCTAACCTTACACTTATTAACCCCTAATCTGCCGCCCCCGCTATCGCTGACACCTGCTTAACCCCTAATCTACCGCTCCATACACCCCCGCCACCTACATTATCCCTATGTACCCCTAATCTGCTGCCCCTAACACCGCCGACCCCTATATTATATTTACTAACCCCTAATCTGCCCCCCTCAACGTCGCCTCCACCTGCCTACACTTATCAACCCCTAATCTGCTGAGCGGACCGCACCGCTACTATAAAAAAGTTATTAACCCCTAATCCGCCTCACTCCCGCCTCAATAACCCTATAATAAATAGTATTAACCCCTAATATGCCCTCCCTAACATCACCGACACCTAACTTCAATTATTAACCCCTAATCTGCTGACCGAATCTCGCCGCTATTGTAATAAATGGATTAACCCCTAAAGCTAAGTCTAACCCTAACACCCCCCTAAGTTAAATATAATTTAAATCTAACTAAATAAATTAACTCTTATTAAATAAATTATTCCTATTTAAAGCTAAATACTTACCTGTAAAATAAACCCTAATATAGCTACAATATAAATTATAATTATATTATAGCTATTTTAGGATTTATATTTATTTTACAGGTAACTTTGTATTTATTTTAACCAGGTACAATAGCTATTAAATAGTTAAGAACTATTTAATAGCTAAAATAGTTAAAATAATTACAAAATTACCTGTAAAATAAATCCTAACCTAAGTTACAATTAAACCTAACACTACACTATCAATAAATTAATTAAATAAAATACCTACAATTACCTACAATTAAACCTAACACTACACTATCAATACATTAATTAAATACAATATCTACAAATAAATACAATGAAATAAACTAACTAAAGTTACAAAAAATAAAAAAATATTTACAAACATCAGAAAAATATTACAACAATTTTAAACTAATTACACCTACTCTAAGCCCCCTAATAAAATAACAAAGCCCCCAAAATAAAAAAATGCCCTACCCTATTCTAAATTAAAAAAGTTCAAAGCTCTTTTACCTTACCAGCCCTTAAAAGGACCTTTTGTGGGGCATGCCCCAAAGAATTCAGCTCTTTTGCCTGTAAAAAAAAACATACAATACCCCCCCAAAATTACAACCCACCACCCACATACCCCTAATCTAACCCAAACCCCCCTTAAATAAACCTAACACTAAGCCCCTGAAGATCTTCCTACCTTATCTTCACCTCGCCGGGTATCACCGATCGGTCCTGGCTCCGAAATCTTCATCCAACCCAAGCGGGGGCTGGCGATCCATAATCCCGCGGCTGAAGAGGTCCAGAAGAGGCTCCAAAGTCTTCATCCTATCCGGGAAGAAGAGGCGATCCAGACCAGCAACCATCTTGATCCAAGCGGCATCTTCTATCTTCATCCGATGAGGAACGGCTCCATCGTGAAGACCTCCAGCGCGGATCAATCTTCTTCCTCCGACGTCCAACTGAAGAATGACGGTTCCTTTAAGGGACGTCATCCAAGATGGCGTCCCTCAAATTCCGATTGGCTGATAGGATTCTATCAGCCAATCGGAATTAAGGTAGGAAAATTCTGATTGGCTGATGGAATCAGCCAATCAGAATCAAGTTCAATCCGATTGGCTGATCCGATCAGCCAATCAGATTGAGCTCGCATTCTATTGGCTGTTCCGATCAGCCAATCAGGTATTGTATTTAATTAATGTATTGATAGTGTTGTGTTAGGTTTAATTGTAGGTAATTGTAGGTATTTTATTTAATTAATTTATTGATAGTGTAGTGTTAGGTTTAATTGTAATTTAGGTTAGGATTTATTTTACAGGTAATTTTGTAATTATTTTAACTATTTTAGCTATTAAATAGTTCTTAACTATTTAATAGCTATTGTACCTGGTTAAAATAAATACAAAGTTACCTGTAAAATAAATATAAATCCTAAAATAGCTATAATATAATTATAATTTATATTGTAGCTATATTAGGGTTTATTTTACAGGTAAGTATTTAGCTTTAAATAGGAATAATTTATTTAATAGAGTTAATTTATTTCGTTAGATTTAAATTATATTTAACTTAGGGGGGTGTTAGTGTTAGGGTTAGACTTAGCTTTAGGGGTTAATCCATTTATTACAGTAGCGGCGAAATTCGGTCGGCAGATTAGGGGTTAATAATTGAAGTTAGGTGTCGGCGATGTTAGGGAGGGCAGATTAGGGGTTAATACTATTTATTATAGGGTTATTGAGGCGGGAGTGAGGCGGATTAGGGGTTAATAACTTTATTATAGTAGCGGTGCGGTCCGCTCGGCAGATTAGGGGTTAATAAGTGTAGGCAGGTGGAGGCGACGTTGAGGGGGGCAGATTAGGGGTTAATAAATATAATATAGGGGTCGGCGGTTTTAGGGGCAGCAGATTAGGGGTACATAGCTATAATGTAGGTGGCGGTGGTGTACGGAGCGGCAGATTAGGGGTTAATAATAATATGCAGGGGTGAGCGATAGCGGGGGCGGCAGATTAGGGGTTAATAAATATAATCGGCCATTGATCGCTGTGTTCGTTGGTGGGTGGGAGCTGATCCAGGGAGGGGGGGGGGCAGGATCACGTGTGCGTGCGTGCCAGAATGCGCGCGTGCACGGGAGCGTGCGCAGGCACGAGGGTGGGTGCGCGCATGTGCGGGTGGGAACCCTACACTATGGAACAAGTAGTGGGAGAGACTCAGTGGTAGAGAGGGTCAAAATAAATAAAATTAGCAATCTGGGAGAGGGTTGGGGGTTGTGGGGGGCAGCTACACTACAGAAAATAGTTTAATTTTAATAAAAAAGAAACAAAAACGTATTCGATTTCAAACTGTCTGCCAGTACCCAATATGGCGCACAATAAGGCAGAGGGGGGGGGGTTAGAGAGCTGTTTGGGGGGGATTAGGGAGGTTGGGGGCTAAGGGGGGATCCTACACAGCAGCATATGTAAATATGCTAAAAAAAATAATAAAAAAATAATATACCTTTTATTTTAGTGCTGGCAGACTTTCTGCCAGTACTTAAGATGGCAGGGACAATTGTGGGGTGGGGGATAGAAGAGAGCTGTTTGGGAGGGATCAGGGGGTGTGATGTGTCAGGTGGGAGGCTGATCTCTACACTAAAGCTAAATTTAACCCTGCAAGCTACCTAATTAACCCCTTCACTGCTAGCCATAATACACGTGTAATGCGCAGTGGCATTTAGCGGCCTTCTAATTACCAAAAAGCAACGCCAAAGCCATATATGTCTGCTATTTCTGAACAAAGGGGATCCCAGAGAAGCATTTACAACCATTTTTGCTTTAATTGCACAAACTGTTTGTTAATAATTTCAGTGAGAAACCTAAAGTTTGTGAAAAAGTTAGTGAAAAAGGGAACAATTTTTTTATTTGATCGCATTTGACGGTGAAATGGTGCCATGAAATATACCAAAATGGGCCTAGATCAATACTTTGGGTTGTCTACTACACTACACTAAAGCTAAAATTAACCCTACAAGCTCCCTAATTAACCCCTTCACTGCTGGGCATAATACACGTCTGGTGCGCAGCGGCATTTAGCGGCCTTATAATTACCAAAAAGCAACACCAAAGCCATATATGCCTGCTATTTCTGAACAAAGGGGATCCCAGAGAAGTATTTACAACCATTTGTGCCATAATTGCACAAGCTGTTTGCAAATAATTTCAGTGAGAAACCTAAAATTGTGAAAAATGTAAAACAAAAATTAATTTGATCGCATTTGGCGGTGAAATGGTGGCATGAAATATACCAAGATGGGCCTAGATCAATACTTGGGGTTGTCTACTACACTACACTAAAGCTAAAATTAATCATAGAATCCCCCTACATGCTCCCTAATTAACCCCTTCACTGCTGGGCATAATACACGTGTGGTGCGCAGTGGCATTTAGCGGCCTTATAATTACGAAAAAGCAACACCAAAGCCATATATGTCTACTATTTCTGAACAAAGAGGATCCCAGAGAAGCATTTACAACCATTTATGCCATAATTGCACAAGTTGTTTGTAAATAATTTCAGTAAGAAACCTAAAGTTTGTGAAAAAATTTGTGAAAATGTGAACGATTGTTTTTATTTGATCGCATTTGGCGGTGAAATGGTGCCATGAAATATATCAAAATTGGCCTAGATCAATACTTTGTGATGTCTTCTAAAAAAATATATATATATTCATGTCAAGTGATATTCAGGGATTCCTGAAAGATATCAGGGTTCCAATGTAACTAGCACTAATTTTGAAAAAAAGTGGTTTGGAAATAACACAGTGCTACTTGTATTTATTGGCCTATAACTTGGAAAAAAAACAAAGCACATGTAAACATTGGGTATTTCTAAACTCAGGACAAAATTTAGAAACTATTTAGCATGGGTGTTTTTTGGTGGTTGCAGATGTGTAACAGATTTTGGGGGTCAAAATTAGAAAAAGTGTGTTTTTTTTCCATTCTTTCCTCATATTTTATACATTTTTTAATAGTATATTATAAGATATGATAAAAATAATGGCATCTTTAGAAAGTCCATTTAATGGCGAGAAAAACAGTATATAATATGTGTAGGTACAGTAAACGAGTAAGAGGAAAATTACAGCTAAACACAAAACAACGCAAAAATGTAAAAATAGCCTTGGTCCCAAACGGACAGAAAATGGAAAAGGGCTGTGGTCATTAAGGGGTTGAAGGGACACTAAACCCACATTTTTTTTCTTTCATGGTTCAGATAGAGCATGCAATTTTAAGCAACTTTCTAATTTACTCCTATTATCAATTTTTCTTCGTTCTCTTGCTATCTTTATTTAAAAAGCAGGAATGTGATGCATAGAAGCCGGACCATTTTTGGTTGAGAACCTGGGTTATGCTTGTTTATTGCTGGGTAAATGTAAGCCTCCAATAAGAAAGCGCTATCCATGGTGCTGAACCTAAAATGGCCTGGCTGATAAGATTTACATTCCTGCTTTTAAAATAAAGATAGCAAGAGAACAAAGTAAAATAGATAATAGGAGTAAATTAGAAAGTTGCTTAAAATGTCATGCTCTATCTGAATCATGAAAGAAAAAATTTGGGTTCAGTGTCCCTTTAACATGGTGCAACATATATAGTGACCCATTTACTATTCTGCGGATGTACATGTTCCCAATTAGGGAAACTTTCTGACTGTGATAACGGGTAGCGGACAGCTTCACACTGCTTGTGCATCACCACGCTCTGCAGGAGTTGTCAATCACCCTGGTTTCTCATGCATGCCTGCTTCGGAGGTACTCTAAAGCTATCCGCAGCTTGATAAGTAAAGCCCATAGTCTCCATGTAACAGTTCATTTATTTATACTTCTCAAATATTTATTCTGCTCTGATTTAAAAAATAATAATAATGCCCATTTGGCCTGTGGCTTGGGTCTACAAAAACATTTTGTGGTGAACATGGAGAGACAAAACAAGTTGTCAGCCCAGTAAATAGTAGTATAGACTTTTATCCATTTATGTCATAACAAAACTAAAGGTTAATAAAAATAAATGTAGCTCAAATAATGCAAACTTTGAAACTTGTACAGCTGTAACCTATGCAGTATATGGACACCATAATGTTCATTTATAATTGCAATTAAGTTCTTAGAAGTTTAAAAAATGTTGTATATATTTACCTAAAGTAAAATAAAATAAATATTAAAAACATGTCATGGGATCAATTTAATAAAGGGCGAGCGGACAAGATTTGCTGTAGCGATTCATGTCTGCTCGACCTTGCTAAGCATATGCTGCCGGCATTTAACATTGCACAAGCATTTCTTGTGAAATGCTTGTGCAATTCCGCCCCCTGCATATTCGCAGACAATTGGCCGCTAGCAGGGGGTGTCAATATTCTCGATCGTATCGGGATAATTGCAGCATCTTTTAGGTGGTGGACAAGTTAAGGAGCAGTGGTCTTACGACCGCTGCTTCTATCTTAACTTCAGTTCCAGGTGAGCCGGAAACTTCAGGCGGATTCAGTAGCAACTGCTGCTTGTTAAATCCGGCCCCATGAGTTAATATTTTTAGTGAGAAATTTGCTTTCAAACCCTTTAGTCAGTCAGTATCAATATTAAATCAATTAGCTGTCATGTTTTTTATTTACATTCAATGTGTATCTCTTGCTTCCCTCGAAGTCTGTATAAAAACACGGATATAAACATCTCAAAAAGAAAGATTGTAAGCCCAGTGTTAATGTTAAAGAGCTAGAAGTTCTACAATTATAATTTATGTAATTCAGATGGCTTACCTAAGTCAAACAGTGGTGCTTCTAATGGATTGGGATGGCACCAAAAATTAAGCCAACAGTTGTTCAAGTTGAAAGCAAAATTTTTGCACAACAAATGTATCCTATATAAGTAAGTTGATATTAATTCTGTGGAGAATAAGAAGAATGGACATTGGACATGGAATATTTCTTTTCCAGACTGCCTATATTCCCATATAAAATTGCTTTGAATGTTGGTCCATGTAACTTTATCTTAGGCTCATGAAGAAAGATTGCATGCCCAGGTGGCTTTCAGGTGATTTCTATGGCAACAGTGATCCCTTAAAGGGACAGTCTACACCAGAATTTTGATTGTTTAAAAAGATAGATAATCCCTTTATTACCCATTACCTAGTTTTGCATAACCAACACAGTTATATTAATATACTTTTTACCTCTGTGATTACCTTGTATCAAAGCCTCTGCAGACTGCCCCCTTGTTTCAGTTCTTTTGACAGACTTGCCTTTTAGCCAATCAGTGCTGACTCCTAGGTAATGATTACAGGTAAAAAGGATGATTCTTAGAGCTAGAAGTTTAAATAAGTAAGCAATATAAATAGCACAAATGATTTAGTATAAGTATGCATAAGGATTATACCATAATACAGTACATCAAATAATAAAACAACTAGGACGTCTCCCAGGTTCACCAAAAATATATATGAAATGGAATACCACCTGGATAAAAAAAAAAAATAAACTGAATAAATATTCAATAATACTAAAAACATAGTGCTAAACACACTGTAACACACTATAAAAATACACTATAAAAGCACTTGATAACTGAGAGTCCAAGTTCTGGTATACATAGGAAACTATCCAAACTCCTGACTCCTAGGTAACTCCACTGGCATGAGCACAATGCTATCGATATGGCACACATGAACTAACGCCCTCTAGTTGTGAGAGAATGTCAAAATGCATTCAAATAAGAGGCCTTCCTAGGTTTAGCTTTCAACAAAGAATGCCAAGTGAACAAAGCAAAATTGATTATAAAAGTTGTTTAAAATTACATGCCCTATCTGTATCATGAAAGTTTATTTTTGACTAGACTGTCCCTTTAATAGTAGAATAAGTTGAACCAAAATCATAAGGTTATAGCCCGTGTCCACCCCAGCCCCACAGAATATAGAGTGACACAAGACATATTATCCAATATCCCCTATCAAATGTGTGGTCCTGTGTCCAACTGCAAGATGATTGCCATAACATTGCCAAATATTTTGCAAAATTAATCTAATTTTAGGCAGTGTTTCAAGGTATATGAAACCCAATTTTTTTCTGTCATGATTTAGTGGGAGCACGTGATGTTAAACAACTTTCTAATTTACTTCTATCATCTAATTTGTTCCATTCCCTAGGTATCCTTTGTTAAAAAGAATACCTAGGTAGACTTAGAAGCTGCTGATTGGTGGCTGCATATTTATGCCTCATGTGATTGGCTCACCCATGTGCATTACTGTTTCTTCAACAAAGAATATCAAGAGAATAAAGCAAATTAGATAAAAGAAGTAAATTGGAAAGAAGTTGTATGCTCTATCTGAATCTTAAAGAAAAAGTTTCGGTTGTATATCTTTTTAAGACTCTATGAAGCCCCCATCACCATCCCCAACCAGATAAATATATTATGAAAAAGGAAGTTCCACAGTTTAAAGGTGTTTCATGTTCCCATTGCAATAATTTTATATTTGAAATAATCAAATAAAATAGCAGCTACTAGTGATTGGATTTAGGATACATGATATATTTAGTGATGCAGTATAAATGGCAAAAAATTATGCATTTAAAATAGATTCATATTTAAGAGATAATTTATTTAGGGTGATAAATTGCTACATGTATCGTTAATCTAATATTGTTTAGTTATATATTTTTGTTTTTTGCATAAAATCAGAGCTGTTGCAAAATGACAAAAAATTAAACTGTATCATTTTCATTTCAATTACTGTTTTTTAAAATTAGGCACATAATGATAAATATTGGTGTTTTTTGGGAAGGTGAATGAAAACTAAATAAAGAACCATTTATCTTCAATAATCTAATTGTGATGTAAGCAGTTTTCATATGTACCATGGTCACTGCTAATTTATTTCATTTATTGATGGTTGGAAAAAAGTTAATGATGTGAAGCAGTGTAAGGCTATGAACATGTATTAAGTGCTATATGAATACAAGATACTGGTTGCTGGGGGAAAAACAGCGACCCCCTCATTATATCTGTTTGAGACTGCATCATCAGAGCTTCAGAGTATGTTATGGGTGGTCTAGACCATAAAATAACTTTCAAGCAACATTTGGACTCTCTTAGGACATTATTTTACAGCTGCCAAAATTGATTGTTCCCATAAATCGTGTTTTCATTCTAAAATAGATGTACAAAACTATATCTGGTACAGTAGTCAAATCTTTCATTGTGTATACTAATCATTTTCTGTTATTTCTATTGTTTTAGAATAATCCTACTCACACACAAAGATGCATATAACACACACTTGTTTTTTTACCTTTTGCAAACTTGTACAATGAAATATCTGTTGCAGAACTAGCACAAAATATACATATAATACTTTTTAAAGTGCACATTTTTCTTGTTTATTTTGTGTTAGGTTCTTTCAGGAACATCAGATGTGAGTCTTCACAACTGATTTTATAATATAGTACTTTTTTGTTATTGAAGTTCTTATTGGCAATTTCAAGGTTCAACCAACATGAATATAGGTTGCAATATTTTCTGACTTTTCTTTATGTTATTGTTTTGTTGCATTTTTCAAAATAAATACAAAGTGTATATTTGGAACAGACTGTGTATATGTGGAAAATATACATATTTCCTTATTTAAGCTAGGCTGTCAATAAATGTTTTTAAACATCTTATATGAGTAGACCAGCCATCAACAAGAAGAATTCAAGAAAATCAAGCATATAACATAAGAATCATAAGAAAGCGGAAGAGATAGTTATATGCAATGTTTCACAGAATTAGTGATCCTTCAAACAAAATCTACAGGCTACACATGAACCTCCCTTACCTAACAGTAGAAAATAAGATGGATACCCTAGTACCAATAGAAAATAGACCACTCATGAGCCACTTGTTAATGTTTTTTGGACAGATGTGTAAATAGGGGTCTAGAGAATATAAGGCTAAGCCCCAGGCCCTTGATTCCATTTCTATCTAGAAATATAGTAGATTAGGTCTTGCACATAAATAGCACAAATGAGAAAACAAAATTGCACTTAGAGAATAAACATGAAGTCAAGTTTGGGGCACAACCAGGATTAAAAAAAACACACAAACAAAAAACTTTGACAGTGTGTCTACTTTGAGGGACGTGTGTTCACAGTACCTAAGACAAACAATTGACACATTCCAATGTTCTGCACATAGCAGAATATGTTCTTTGTATTTCTAAATAGATATTTCTGTATTTATATATCTATATATATCTATATATATATATATATTATAATGTGTAATATAACAAGAGAACTCATCCTGGAAAATCACCAGGTTGAAAAAAAGACAGGGAAACAGCACTCTTTTGAAAATAATCAATATTTACTAGCACAATTTATATACATAAGTAGTAGAGGAGATGGCATTCGGGAGTCCTGCCTCCACCCTTGCACCGCAAGGATAGGAAAAATACACTGTGTGTGAAGTACAAAATCGGTTTGCAACAGTAATATTCATCAAAAGGAAACAAATACTATGGGACCTTTCGAGTCCAATAGACAGAACCTGACCGGTCAGGGGATGTGCGGAGCAAGTTGCCAAATATGAAAATACAGCACAATACAAAGCTGACTTTGAGTAAAGCCTGTCACACTTCCTACACCCGGCTGCTCACAGCACCTCTGTGAAGAGGTAGTTGCTGGGCAGGTAAAAGTGTAAAAAGGGATCTAAGAAAGTGATGACAGCTTTATTACATGCGGGATATACTAGTCAAACATACCTTGCAATCTGTACATTAAAGAAATTATATTCAGAGGGGAAGCGTATGCCAGAGATCAACTACACCCTGCTGCATCCGACACCTCACTCAGGAGGTATAGCAGTCGGGCAGGTAGAGTAATGGGATCTAAGTGATCAAATGGAGACACGCCCTCAGGATATGTACAAAAGTGGATAAACAAGACATTTCAATCTTCATGTATGAATAACATGTTTTGCAGACAAGGTATTAATAAGCACATTTAGGCAGACAGCGTTATAGCATGCTATGCAGGGAAGCAGATGAATGTGTTAGTATTAAGCTTGTATCTGTCCATCTGTTATTCAATAAACTGTGATCCTAGTAAGTTCCTAGAAAAAGCTGCGCCCCCTCTCGACAGAGTGGCGTTTGCCAAGTGCGAAATTCATGCACATAAGCCAGAGCTGATTAATGCGGTTAGCGGCAAGGAATCTAGTAACAATATGGAACCATACGACCTGATAGCTTCAGTGACAAATCGGCCGTGCCGAATCGCTGTGAGTCAATGACCATGGAAGCCAAAAGATGCTGAGTATTGATCCTGACTTTGCTTTAAATGTGCCTGGTAGAAAACCGCAGGACTTGTTTGCAGATTCTTTGCTTTGAGATCCTCATACGCACATCACGTGATCCGGTCGGCTGGACCTATGCCGACGCGCGTTTCACCCGTGCGTCCAAATTGCTTAACGGGCTTCGTCAGTGTATTTTTCCTATCCTTGCGGTGCAAGGGTGGAGGCAGGACTCCCGAATGCCATCTCCTCTACTACTTATGTATATAAATTGTGCTAGTAAATATTGATTATTTTCAAAAGAGTGCTGTTTCCCTGTCTTTTTTTCAACCTGGTGATTTTCCAGGATGAGTTCTCTTGTTATATTACACATTATAATACTATATAAGGGCCTGCACCATAAGTATTTATGAATCAAACAAGGACCGATTCGAGGTAACCTTGTACACTAGCCTATATATAAAAAAAAAAAAAAAAAAAAAAAAAAAAAAAATAGCATTTGCTTCTCTCCCGTATTTATTTCTCGATAATATATATATATATATATACCTATATATAATTATATATATAACTATACAGTATCTCACAAAAGTGTGCACACCCCTCACATTTTTGTAAATATTTTATTATATATTTTCATGTGACAACACTGAAGAAATGACACTTTGCTACAATGTAAAGTAGTGAGTGTACAGCCTGTATAACAGTGTAAATTTACTGTCCCCTCAAAATAACTCAACACACAGCCTTTAATGTCTAAACCGTTGGCAACAAAAGTGAGTACACTCCTAAGTGGAAATGTCCAAATTGGGCCCAATTAGCCACTTTCCCTCCCCGGTGTCATGTGACTCGTTAGTGTTACAAGGTCTCAGGTGTGAATGGGGAGCAGGTGTGTTAAATTTGGTGTTATCGCTCTCACACTCTCTCATACTGGTCACTGGAAGTTTAACATGGCACCTCATGGCAAAGAACTCTCTGAGGATCTGAAAAAAAGAATTTTTGCTCTACATAAATATGGCCTAGGCTATAAGAAGATTGCAAAGAACCTGAAACTGAGCTGCAGCATGGTGGGCAAAACCTTACAGCGGTTTCACAGGACAGGTTCCACTCAGAACAGGCCTCGCCATGGTTGACCAAAGATGTTGAGTGCACATGCTCAGCGTCATGTACAGAGGTTGTCTTTGGGAAATAGACATATGAGTGCTGCCAGCATTGCTGCAGAGGTTGAAGGGGTGGGGGGTCAGCCTGTCAGTGCTCAGACCATATGCCGTACGCTGCATCAAATTGGTCTGCATGGCTGTCGTCCCAGAAGGAAGCCTCTTCTAAAGATGATCCACAAGAAAGCCTGCAAACAGTTTGCTGAAGACAAGCAGACTAAGGACCATGTCCTGTGGTCCAAAGAGACCAAGATAAACTTATTTGGTTCAGATGGTGTCAAGCGTGTGTGTCGGCAACCAGGTGAAGAGTACATAGACAAGTGTGTCTTGCCTACAGTCAAGCATGGTGGTGAGAGTGTCATGGTCTGGGCCTGCATGAGTGCTGCCGGCACTGGAGAGCTACAGTTCATTGAGGGAACCATGAATGCCAACATGTACTGTGACATACTGAAGCAGAGCATGATCCCCTCCCTTTATTATTATTATTATTATCGGTTATTTGTAAAGCACCAACAGATTCCGCAGCGCTATAAACAAATGCGGATACAACAAAACAATTATAGGGATCAAATGGGTAGAGGGCCCTGCCAAGAGTTGCACTGTTGTAGTCAGCTCTTAAGAAGGTGATCTGCAAACAGCTAGACTCTTAGGCTTACATGCTAAGGGGCTTCAGGGGATAGCAATGGAGGAGAGGAACTGGTATAAAGAAAGGTTAATGTAGGTTGTATGCATCCCTGAACAGTAGAATCTTTAGGGACTGAGCCGCAGGGCAGTATTCCAACATGATAACAACCACAAACACACCTCCAAGACGAGCACTGCCTTGCTAAGAAGCTGAGGGTAAAGGTGATGGACTGACCAAGCATGTCTCCAGACCTAAACCCTATTGAGCATCTGTGGGGCATTCTCAAATGGAAGGTGGGGGAGCCCAAGTTCTCTAACATCCACCAGCTCCGCAATGTCGTCATGGAGGAGTGAAAGAGGACTCCAGTGGCAACCTGTGAAGCTCTGGTGAACTCCATCCCCAAGAGGATTAGGGCAGTGCTGGAAAATAATGGTGGCCACACAAAACATTGACACTTTGGGCCCAATTTGGACATTTTCACTTAGGGGTTTACTCACTTTTGTTGCCAACGGTTTAGACATTTATGGCTGTGTGTTGAGTTATTTTGAGGGTTCAGCAAATTTACTTTTGTTATAAAGGCTCTCTACACTCACTACTTTTTTTTTGGTTTTTTTTCTGATAGGGATTTTAATTTGTATGTTGTTTCCCATCTTTTTTTTTATTTTTTATTGAGGTTTTTATATATTTGACAAAAATAATAATAGTACACAGTATTGAAGGTTCAAGGCAATGTGGTAGTTATACAATAAGATAATACCTTGTTTCAAAAACAGCTGTGTGATGAGCGGAACTTGTGAGTCAGGAATAAAAGCTGTAACAAGTAATAACAAACAGGAGAATGTCAATAATAAGATATAATACAAACCAATGAAACCTAATTTTTCTGAATATATATCAAATTGAAGTAACTATAGCTTACGCCACTCATGGGCCAGGTAAATAGAAAATTAAATATCAATAGGCAATTACTTGGAGGTCACTTATGGACCGTGTGATAGGTAATAAGGGAAGTCAGCCGGCAAGAGCAGCTTCAAAGTTGGGAGGAGAAAAAAGGGGGGGGGGCATGTCAGAGGGATTTAACAATAAGCCATGATTATAGGGCTCACTATCAAACTAGAGAACCTTATTATTTATTTGTGTTAAAACAAATGTGGCATTGTTGGAGGGGGCCCCTGCATATTATATACTACTACATGTACATTGGTCCCAGGTAGGCTGTACATATATAGCATAGAAATTATAGTAATAAACAGGCGAACCTGAAACCTCTTTTTAAATATTAGGAGACCCTCACATGTCACATTGAGCCACTCATGTGCCCCAATATTTCTGGGGGGGGATATAGTGGTATATACGGTCACTTTTGGGCCTCTTGTTAGGAAACATGAATGATAAAAGATACCTTAACATTTAATGTAAAACTCTCATTGTTATGTATTTTTAGGGGTAAATATCTTGAGACCTCAACATGTTGATACAGCCTGTTGCTTCGTAAGGTGATATTCAGTTTTTTAAGATAGAAAAACAGGATCTATCGCATTAGGAGATACTTATGTAAGGAACTTATTATCACTTTAGCTAAACACTAACCGGGAATTGAAATAGGAATAACATCAACAGCATATTATAACATACTATAAACTTGGAAGTATCTTAATAAAATACACCAAGACACGTAAGTCTCCAGCCAGCAGGGAACCCAAATAATACTTCAATCTGATATTAAATATCAAAGCATATTCAAGTAACCGCAATGGGGGGTAGTGAGAATATGCTTTGTTGGATATATCAGTAATGCTGTTTGTGGGCCGATATAAGAAGTTTGCTGCCATGGCTTATTCATAGAGTCATAATTCTGTCCTGTGTATGTGTGTTATAACTGGAAAACCCAATAAGTGTACACCTGCAACCTATGTCTGCACCAACTGATAGTGCAAGCTTATAAAATGGTTTAGCTGTGTATTATATTGTAATCGCCACATGCTGTCCTGGCCGCAGACAGCACATAATAAATGATTATAGCTAAACCATGTAGATGTAGACACTATATTAAGGACCAGAACCTAAGACACTTTGTGGAGACCCTAATGCTATTCCCCATGGGAGTGTATATGGTATTGATAAATCTAGGCAACCATCTAGACAGGGAAAGTTTGACTGATGAACCTACTAATAGTTGGGGGCATAAGGAGATGCCTAAAGAGCTTCAACATTCCCAAGAAAACCCCTGCTTCTACTATAATAACTATAATATGCCTTATGTAGCAGACACCCCTGAGCAAACTATGTGTCTGACTGGCAGGGACAAATGGAGTCAGCTAATATCTATTTTGCGGTAGATTATAAAAGTGGGGCTGTCACAGCCAATCTTGAAAGGAGCAAGTATTAACTAACTACAAACCTGAGAGGTAGTATTAACCCATTCTAGGAACCACAAACAATATTAAAGATATGTGAAAGTATTGTGACCAACTTCTATTAGGGGCTAGAGATTGAAGTGTACATGCATAAGCAGCCTTAATAACAGTGAATTAAATGTAAAATGTAAAATCAGTCTTAATACTATAGCTCTACAGGTCAAAATAGTAGTGTTATAATACACATAATAAACTAGGCTTCTTCCATGGGCCCATATTGAATAACTATATTAACAAGTTGTAAACTCTAAGAGGGGAAGATCAACAGACAAAAGCTGTTTTAAGTTGAGTGGGGGGAGAGAGGGAGGGCGGATATATACATGTGGCTTCTAATCAAACCCTTAAATATAGTATGGATGGAGAGGACACTGTGTTTATTTTTTGGGAGAGGGGTATAAACCCAACGGAATATGAGTGGTAAGTTTCAGTAGGACTGACTATAGGTAGGGAATGGGTGGTTAATAGTGGATATTTTTTGGGGGACCTAGTGTATCAGTAGGTATATCTAGTAGGGTGATGGGAGATTATACTGTGGGAGTCGAGATGTGGGTATCAAAAGAAAAGTAAGTGCATATTTCTACCAGTTATGCTGAAGGCCGGTGTGAGGGCAGGAGGGTGTGTAGGGCTATAAGAACTATATACTTGAGGGTGAAACGGCCTATTCGCAAGTGAGAGTTGTCCTCAATATGCATAATGAAAGGGCATGGGGGAAATCAACCTAGTATTATGGATGGGGTGGGAATTGGGTTCTGAGCATTGTTAGCTAAATAAGTGCATGTGTATCAGGCCCTAGTTCTATGTCTTGAGTGGAATGGCACTATAGGTGTCGGAGGAGGATGGATTATGCTTTCCTATCAGCTATACTGGAAGTGGGTGAGAGGAGAGGATATGAAGCTATATAGGCCATACATTTGAGGGTAAAGTAGGTTAAATCATGATTGGAGGCTGGTGTTAGAACAGTTACACAATAGATATCTATATCCCAACTAGCATACCTAATTAGGCCAATCAAAAATTGCTTTGGTAACTCCCAGTTAGGATTCAAACACAGTTAAAATGCTTAGGAAAAAATTAGTTAAACATCCTATATATTACACTTATGCTGAGGATCTGAGAACTCACAGAAGAGAGTGTACCAGGGACCCACTGTGTCTGTATTAGAATAATTGGGCATATCAGCCCGCTTCAGCTGTCATAAATTTTAAGTGCCATTGTATATATGAGATAGCATCTATTGTAGGTTTGTATTGGTAATGGGATGCTTAGTTAACTAGATAAACAAAGTCTTCATTAAAAGTTCCCATGAGATAGGCTGTACAATAGTATCAGAATGGTGCACAGGTGACTGCCGTTATGCTATACATACCCATACATGCATAAGTACAGCTGAATAAACCAAGAAGCAGCCAGTAGCACTAATAGGATTGCTAATATAATTCTAAACACCTACTGATACATGTTCTGAAGGTAAATTGGCTAAAGCCACGTTAGGAATTACAGTTTACCCTACTCCGGTCTTTGGAACAACAAGCCTACTCCTCGGCTTTGCAGGAACCATAGGTGAAGAGTAATGTAGGGACTCTGGTACACCGACACGGAGATCGGCTGCATCCTTCTGATGGAAACCCAGTGCCTTTCTTTTAACTGACGTCTCTCCAGGATCTGATATTTCCTGAGTAAACTGCAAATAGGAGCGGATGTCTGCAGAGTCAGGGCTAGGTGTCAGCCAGCTCTATTGTACTGTGTAGGGGGAGAGGTGGCAGGTATGAATCCTCCATGATGCAAACATATGTGCCATGTATAGAATGGTCTCCCCTACGAACTTCCACACAACAGCTAGCCATTCCATTACCAGCTGAGGGATATGGAGGCCTCTGCTTGAACCATAGTTCCTCTGTGTTGTGGAGCAAAGCGCATGAGACTTCGTTATGTCTGTGATTCTTGTAACCCTGCCAGTGAGCGTCAGCTTCAGTATGTAGGGAATGAAAGCCTCCAGCTGCACCAAGGAGGCCGGCTGCATCCTTATTCAGAACAGCCGCGGGTAACATCACTCCAGCTGTAACCAGCAGGTCTGGAAAGATCTTCCTTGTTGGCTCCGTCTCAGTCAGATTAGGATAACTGTTCTGTCCGTCGAGACGCTGTATCGTTGAGAGGTTGGTCGCCTTTGGTTCCGGCATATAAATTGGCGGTGTAGAGCAGTCCCCAAGTACTCCCATGAGATCAGTGAATCTGAGACTCATCAAATTGCTGAAAACTTCCAATTGAGTTAGTATGGCTGTATTAAGCTCCTCCATATTTCGCTTCGGAGTATAGGTAGGGCGCCACGTGCATAGCAAGATGGTCGATCCCTGATAGTTGTTGCAACTACCGTTGCAGTGATTATTTATGAAAATCTTCTGTGGCCAAGTTGCAGGGTACTTGTGTTGCTTCCCTAGAACATATTCCTTAACTTTAAAGGAAATTGAGCTGCACTGAGCGGTCATTGATGAGTAAACTATCCGAACAGGTATGGAGCTATTATGAGATGTGACCGCTCAGATGCAGAGCTTGCTCCGTCCCCCTATACATTTACTACTTTACATTGTAGCAAAGTGTCATTTCTTCAGTGTTGTCACATGAACAGATATAATAAAATATTTACAAAAATGTGAGGGGTGTACTCACTTTTGTGAGATACTGTATATATAAATATATATATATATATATATATATATATATATACACACACACACAGAGAAATGCACTCACAGGAACGAACAACTAGCTCTATAACATTGTTAGCCTGTTCTATGGCGATTTACCACCTGGGTGCAACTTCTTTTAGCCCAGTAATGCTTTTCATAGAGTAGAACTTTCCAGTAGTATATCAGTCTGATCCCGCCTATTAAGGTCAGTCCAGCGCCAAAATACCAGGCAATTCCTCTCTGAACAAGGAACACAGCAACTTCAGACAATCGTTTTGCCTTCATTGGGCTTCATCACTGCGGTGTAGCAGTATTTCTCTAAGCACACTGAGCAAAGAGTCCACGTCTGGTTGCCCCTTTTTTCCCATAGGGAGACTAAATACACACAGGGATAAATGCACTCACAGGAACGAACAACCAGCTCAATAACATTGTTAGCCTGTTCTATTACGATTTATCACCTGGGTGCAACTTCTTTTAGCCAGTAATGCTTTTCACAGAGTAGAACTTTCCTGTAGTATATCAGTCTAATCCCGCCTATTACGGTCAGTCCAGTGCCGAAATACCAGGCAATTCCTCTCTGAACAAGGAACACAGCAACCCCAGACATTTGTTTCGGCCTTCATTTAGCCTTGTCAGTGAGGTGTAGCAGTATTTCTCTAAGCACACTGATATACATATATATATAGAGGTATAGCTACAAAGTATATAAGAGAAAGAAAAACCACAGTAGAGCTATATGAGATACTGTGTAAAGATGGGGGATTACAGCACTCTGTAGAGCTTCATTTTACTTAGTTAGGTGTTTGGCTGAAAGCAATCAAGAAACAGACACGCGGATGCACATAAGCTCTGGTCACACAGCAAATTTATTTACACAGTAACAAACATACTGAAAAGTCATTGCAATTTGTCATGGTATAAAAGATTATATTACTACCACTGCAGTGGGATATACATTATCGTAATATATTGCTAAAACAGCTAATATAATTGCAACATGTATATTGATCCTGTAAGTCAACAAAAGAAAGATAACTAATAATCATGTGGGATTACTTTTGATCATATATACGACCTGTATGAAAGTCCTCCTTGTGATTGAAAAAGTAGAAAGGGACAAAATATTTCAAAAGAGTCCGTTTCTGCCTGGGCCCAGGTTCCAAGTGAAAGGAAACTTAAGAAAGAGATTTTTCCAGGGCTCATTCTTTGCTTTAAAACATGATCTTTGTTGATGAAACTTGCATGCTAGAACTCCGAGGTAAATGCGTCCTCTCTAGCTAGCATGGATAAATAATACTTTGTTGCAAGATGCCGTTATTACTTACGACCCAAGACAATTTCAGCTTTCCAGGAAACTGCGGTAGGTAGTGGTCCGAGTGTCTGCTTCAAAACACTCCTCCATACTTCTGTAGTGTAACAACAGTCAAGGTATCTGTGTTAGTGCTCACCTCCGGCTCCACTTATGTAACCGCAAAACAGCGGTAAGTAGCGGTCCGAGTGTCTGCATTCAACACACTCCTCCAGACTTCTATGACTGTATAAATGTCCAGGTATCTGTGTTTGTGCTCACCTCCGGATCCACCTTATATTCGCAAGAACTACAGTGATTAGTTCGGATATGGATACTGAAGTTTCATGCCGAGTCGGGACAAGTGAGTCCTGATGAGGCCCTAGCTTTCGCTGAGCATTGTGGGGTGAAACGCGCGTCGACAGACACCTATCTGCAGTGTACCTAAGTTCGGACGAAGGGTATGAAGATAAATATCTATCACCCGGTGCAGTCAATATCCCTACAAGTAAAGGTGATGTGACTTTGAAGTGGAGACAGCAAGCAGTTTGAGGTCGGAAGCACTTGTCCCGACTCGGCATGAAACTTCAGTATCCATATCCGAACTAATCACTGTAGTTCTTGCGGATATAAGGTGGATCCGGAGGTGAGCACAAACACAGATACCTGGACATTTATACAGTCATAGAAGTCTGGAGGAGTGTGTTGAATGCAGACACTCGGACCGCTACTTACCACTGTTTTGCGGTTACATAAGTGGAGCCGGAGGTGAGCACTTACACAGATACCTGGACTGTTGTTACACTACAGAAGTATGGAGGAGTGTTTTGAAGCAGACACTCGGACCACTACCTAACGCAGTTTCCTGGAAAGCTGCAATTGTCTTGGGTCGTAAGTAATAACGGCATCTTGCAACAAAGTATTATTTATCCATGCTAGCTAGAGAGGACGCATTTACCTCGGAGTTCTAGCATGCAAGTTTCATCAACAAAGATCATGTTTTAAAGCAAAGAATGAGCCCTGGAAAAATCTCTTTCTTAAGTTTCCTTTCACTTGGAACCTGGGCCCAGGCAGAAACTGACTCTTTTGAAATATTTTGTCCCTTTCTACTTTTTCAATCACAAGGAGGACTTTCATACAGGTCGTATATATGATCAAAAGTAATCCCACATGATTATTAGTTATCTTTCTTTTGTTGACTTACAGGATCAATATACATGTTGCAATTATATTAGCTGTTTTAGCAATATATTACGATAATGTATATCCCACTGCAGTGGTAGTAATATAATCTTTTATACCATGACAAATTGCAATAACTTTTCAGTATGTTTGTTACTGTGTAAATAAATTTGCTGTGTGACCAGAGCTTATGTGCATCCGCGTGTCTGTTTCTTGATTGCTTTCAGCCAAACACCTAACTAAGTAAAATGAAGCTCTACAGAGTGCTGTAATCCCCCATCTTTACACAGTATCTCATATAGCTCTACTGTGGTTTTTCTTTCTCTTATGTACTTTGTAGCTATAAAAGTTTTTGGGGGTCTGCACCTGATCTAAGAACGGATAATTACCGCTTGGATCTTAAACAAACAAAATATAATTACTGTTAAATACCTTGCTCTGTTTAAACAGGAAGGTGTCAGTATTCCTCTCCCAGTACTTCCTTTATAACATATATAGAGGTATAGATATATATTGTACCAAAATACCATCAGATATATGTAGAAATATGTATTTATGAATAAATAGAACATACTCTGCTATGTGAAGAACATTGGAATGTGAAATATTAATATTTTCATGTCGGATTAGCACACTTGAGAATATGCAATCAGGTTAGCATGCTAATAGTGTGTTTTTCCCCCCACTTTTTTTGCTCTGTTGACTTCTATGGGGAATACATTAACCTCTTAAGGACATATGACGGAATTTTTCCGTCATAAAGCAATTGAGCAAACTGAAAGCTGTGTCCTTAAAGGGTTTATGTGCGTGCAATATTCATAGTTTGTTTTTTGCGTGAATTAAGTTAGCGCGCAAGCATAAAACTTACTTCTAGCAGCGTTAGCATGCGAGCGGAAGTGTTAAATACCACTCCACTTGTAATCTGGCCCTAAATGTTCCAGTGCAAGAGAGCTAATGCAATTATATTCATCTTCAACTGTCCTTCAAGGAGAGCACAATAGTTTTATACTTGCTATATAACCAGATGTTTTAGAAACATTTAGATATTCTTTAAATTAATTCATGTCCTCTAGAAGCTCTTACAACTCCATGGACGCTGCCCACAAGCTTCTCTGAAATTGAAGTTTTCAACACATCCTATTTATCTACAATATACCATGCACATATTTTTTTTATACACAGTATAAATTAGTAAGAAAAGTTAAAGGAATCAGGGATTGATTACAATCTATCATTTTATCATCAGCATGTGAAAGGGACAGTCTAGTTGCGGGAAGTCAGACGTTGACCCGTTGCTCAGTGTGTCTAGAGGGATATGGCTACACATCACTGACGAGGCCCACACTAGGCCGAAACGTACGTCTGGGGTTTTGCTGTTTCACTCATTCAGAGAAGGATTGCCTGGTATTTTGGGGCTGGAGTGTACTGTTAAGTCAGGCAGGATCAGACGGATATGCTACAGGAAAGTTCTTCTCTGTAAAGGGCACATGTTGAGCAAAAAGAGGCTGCTTCTTGGGTGGTAACTGGCCATAGAACAAACTACTATTCTGTTGTTCGTTCCCAGGTTGAGCGCTTCTCTGTTTTTATTAATGCTATTTTCTGTGCATTCTGCACCATTCTATTTGCAGGAGAGATTGTCTGAATGAGTTTGACTACATAACAATGGATTTCAGTCTTGGAACTTTTATTTGACTGTAGAAAGGTCACAATATTTTTTTCTCACTAATCTCAATCATGTAGTTATTGAATCTTGTCTACTGGCTATTTTGTGATGTGGCATTAGCAGCTGAGCAATCATTTCAATCTATTTCCTAAAGCAACTATTGCTTAATATGTTTTACTGATGGTTAAAGAGTATTACACAATGTACAGTCACTTGAAACCTATTTCACTGACTTGATAACTGCCTCATGTTTTTGCTATGATTATGAGTTTGATCTTTTTGAACAACTTATTCTATTTTCAACCATATGTGTTTTTATTTTTACCATTGTTCAAATACAGATCCCCTGCTCCAGAATGCAGACATGTGTTGTTTCACTTATACTTTAATTAAACACACATTATCAGACATTTCTACTTTTATTAGGAATGTGACATCAGTTGATACTTTTATTTCTGTCAATTCAGACAGATTATTCATGTAAAAAGTGAGAGGCCATATAAATGCATAACAATTGAATAGCTATACCAAATATTATTGGAAGAAAACGCTTATTTAAAGATATTTCTGAAAGAATATAAATAAAATTTATTTTGTTTTTACCCCTTCTGCTTTATTTAAAAGTTTGATGACAAGGTTGGCAATAGTGCCAATTATTTAAATAATATTTTTTTTATATATTTTTCTGAATTTCATGCTGACAATAAATTCAAACCATTTATTATTCATTTTCTTAAATGAGCTATTTTACTATTCATGTATCTAATCAGAATTGACAATTGTGTGTGGTATATTTTAGAATATTGTTTTGTTTCCCTGTGCAATTATCCAGGGGATGTGTATATAACGTTCTCACCATTATTTCTGGGGTGGGGAATATGCTTCCCACACATACTAATCATACATAGGCATTCTGGTTATCAGTATTAAAGGGACAGTCAACACCAGAATTTTTGTTGTTTATAAAGATAATCCCTTTATTACCCATTTCCCAGTTTTGCATAACCAGCACAGTTATAATAATACATGTTTTACCTCTGTAATTATCTTGTATCTAAGCTTCTGCTGACTGCCCCCTTATTTCAGTTCTTTTGACAGACATGCAGTTTAGCCAATCAGTGCTCACTCCTAGGTCACTTTACGTGCATGAGCTCAATGTTATCTATATGAAACATGTGAACTAATGCCCTCTAGTGGTCAAAATGTATTCAGATTAGAGGCAGTCTTCAAAGTCTAAAAAATTAGCATATGAACCTCCTAGGTTTAGCTTTCAACTAAGAATACCAAGAGAACAAAGCAAAATTGGTGATAAAAGTAAATTGGGAAGTTGTTTAAAATTGCATGCTCTATTTAAAAAAAAAATTGGACTAGACTGTCCCTTTTAAAGGTAATGGCAGTTAATCTAACCAGAAACTGTCCTAAGGCACTGGGATTCACGGCTTTATTTGCCAGTAAATATGGAGATCTGTAATCTGAATCAATGACACTACACACATCAGTGAAGTGAGCATGTACTTGATCCTTTTCAGGAGGTAAAGCCATTTTTCAAATTAAAGTGTTTAATAGATTTAATCAGTAATGCTTTATAATTGTAACAGCACCAGGAAATATTTGAAAAAAAAAAAGTGTTAAACAAATAGATACCCTTGTACACCAGATACATTCCCCATGCCTTTCCTTAGCAGGGAATTATTAATATTATTCTATATAATAATTCCGCAGCGCTGCCCATGGATAAAAGGATAAAAGTACAACAGAGAAACAATACAATAAAAGACAAAATTTTACAGACAAATACAGGGGGAATTGAGGGCCCTATTTCTGTGGGAACTTACAATCTAGATGGGAAATGGCTGTTGATTGGTAGCTACATGTTCACTAGCCATGTCATGGATAGGGGCATCAATGAAATGAAGTTTAACTGTGTGTCAATCACACTATAACAAAAATACCTTAACAAATTTCCAAGTTATTATTACAGTAGAATGTTCTTTTAAGTGTTGACAAAGTTAATTTACAACATGTTGAAAAGTTGACTGAAGGCAGCAGTAGCATTACAAGTCTGTCAGGGTATCACTGTTGTCTAGACCTGAATCTCTGGTTAAGCACTGGACTAATCACATGCAGGTAACCAAAAAGTCTAAAATACACAAGTACTTACAGTGTTTTTGTACTATGTCATTAATTAACAAGTATGCACATTAGTGACATATTACATGGGTTTTAAGTAGTCTGACAACAATAGAAAAAGCCAGAAAAATTCAAATGCCAAATGGATGCTAATTAAAATATACAAAAATCTTTATTGGTTAATCTTAAAAATAACAACGATGGTGGCAGACTCCATACAAAAAAACACAAGCGACAGTTGTCTGTATATGCTGTATATCCAAGTGTTTTGAGGCAGCCCTCCAACTGGGTCATGTCTCCCAGTTAAAGAAGCACAGCTGTAGTCAGTAGACTGTTAGCAAGAAATTATAAATGTTTTGTAAATTATTTCTTTACATAATGACAGAATTTTTTTATACGAAGATAGGACAATAGCGGAGGCCAATTAATAAAGAGGCCTTAACTTTATCTTATGCATCCAACACTATTTACATACAAATAAAGGAGAGTAGGGATGTGCATTCGGCTGTTTTGTTAGCTGCTGAATGCAGAAGGAACCTGCTCACAGCATTCAACTCTTTTTCAGAGCCACTTTTGTGAAAGTGCAACGCACTAAGATCTGTGCAAATCCAGATCTTAGCGTGTTGCACTTTAACAAGAAGAAATTTGGCTCCTAAAAGAGCCGAATACCACAAGTGGCTGCTCTCTTCCGCATTCGGCAGCAAACAAAACTGCTGAATCAAGGCAGACTTAACTATGGGACCGAGTGGGTACAAAGGACCCAGGTGACACTTGATAGTGAGTCTGTCACTGTCAAATTTGTTTAACTATCATTGACGCTACATACTTTTCTGCCATACATTTGCTACTTATGCAAAGCATGAGAGGGTATATTATTTCAAATCTGTAATTATTTGACATTTATAGAATGGAGTATTAAGCAAAATAACTGCTAACAAAATGTATGTGTAACCACACTGTTTTTTTATAGGGATATGATTCACATTCCACACTATAATGTGCATAAAACGTCACATGATGCTGGGCGTCACGCATCCAAGATAGTGTCCCCCTTGAGAGCATTGATATTAGGGAGTTGCGCTGTTTAGTTGTTTATGGACTCAAGTGTTTAGTTGGGAATATGTTACACCCACTGTCCGAAGGAGTGAGCTTAGGGTATAGGGCAGTATGTAAACTGAGTTCATAAAGTTGAATTTCAAGGGAAGGCATGGGGTAATAACGTTATCTACATGCCCTTATCATGTGTAACCCCTTGGCTGCCAAAACGCATTTTACACAAGCCCTCTGTGACAGCCAAGGATATAACAACATGTATTGTGTTACTATTGTTTGTGCTGTTTATACTGCATCCTTCACTGGGGATAGGTTTTTTCATTAAAGGTTAACGTCTAGATTTAGAGTTCTGCGTTAGCCGTCAAAACCAGCGTTAAGGGGTCCTAACACTGCTTTTTACCGCCCGCTGGAATTTAGAGTCAGTCAGGAAAGGGTCTAACGCTCACTTTCCAGCCGCAACTTTTCCATACCGCAGATCCCCTTACGCCAATTGCGTATCCTATCTTTTCAATGGGATCTTCCTAATGCCGGTATTTAGAGTCTTGGCTGAAGTGAGCGTTAGAACTCTAACGACAAGACTCCAGCCGCAGAAAAAAGTCAGGAGTTAAGAGCTTTATGGGCTAACGCCGGTTCATAAAGCTCTTAACTACTGTGCTCTAAAGTACACTAACACCCATAAACTACCTATGTACCCCTAAACCGAGGCCCCCCCACATCGCCGCCACTCTAATAAAAAATGTTAACCCCTAATCTGCCGACCGGACACCGCCGCCACCTACATTATCCCTATGTACCCCTAATCTGCTGCCCCTAACATCGCCGACCCCTACATAATATTTCTTAACCCCTAATCTGCCCCCCCCAACGTCGCCGCCACCTAACTACACTTATAAACACCTAATCTGCCGACCGGACCTCACCGCCACTATAATAAATGTATTAACCCCTAAACCGCCTCACTCCCACCTAGCAAACCCTCTAATAAATTTTATTAACCCCTAATCTGCCCTCCCTAACATCGCCGCCACCTAACTTCAAGTATTAACCCCTAATCTGCCGACCGGACCTCACCGCTACTATAATAAATGTATTAACCCCTAAAGCTAAGTCTAACCCTAACACCCCCCTAAATTAAATATAATTTTAATCTAACAAAATAAATTATTTCTTATTAAATAAATTAATCCTATTTAAAGCTAAATACTTACCTGTAAAATAAACCCTAATATAGCTACAATATAACGAATAATTATATTGTAGCTATTTTAGGATTTATATTTATTTTGCAGGCTACTTTGTATTTATTTTAACTAGGTACAATAGCTATTAAATAGTTATTAACTATTTAATAGCTACCTAGTTAAAATAATTACAAAATGACCTGTAAAATAAATCCTAACCTAAGTTACAATTAAACCTAACACTACACTATCAATAAATTAATTAAATAAACTACGTACAATTACCTACAATTAAATCAACTAAACTAAATTACAAAAAAAAACAAACACTAAATTATAAAAAATAAAAAAAGATTACAAGAATTTTAAACTAATAACACCTACTCTAAGCCCCCTAAAAAAATAACAAAGCCCCCCAAAATAAAAAAATGCCCTACCCTATTCTAAAATAAAAAGTTAACAGCTCTATTACCTTACCAGCCCTTAAAAGGGCTTTTTGCGGGGGAATGCCCCAAAGACATCAGCTCTTTTGCCTGAAAAAAAAACATACAATAACCCCCCCCCCACCACCCACATACCCCTAATCTAACCCAAACCCCCCTTAAAAAACCTAACACTAAGCCCCTGAAGATCTCCCTACCTTGTCTTCACCAAGCCGTGTATCACAGATCCGTCCAGAAGAGGGTCCGAAGTCTTCATCCTATCCGGCAAGAAGAGGTCCTCCAGAGGGTCCAAAGTCTTCATCTTATCCGGCAAGAAGAGGTCCTCCAGAGGGTCCAAAGTCTTCATCCAGACGGCATCTTCTATCTTCTTCCATCCGGAGCGGGTCCATCTTGAAGCAGCTGACGCGGAGCCATCCTTCCTCACCGACAGACTAACGACGGATGAAGGTTTCTTTAAATGACGCCATCCAAGATGGCGTCCCTCGAATTCCGATTGGCTGATAGGATTCTATCAGCCAATCGGAATTAATGTAGAAAAAATCTGATTGGCTGATTGAATCAGCCAATAAGATTCAAATTCAATCCGATTGGCTGATTGGATCAGCCAATCAGATTGAGCTTGCATTCTATTGGCTGATCGGAACAGCCAATAGAATGCGAGCTCAATCTGATTGGCTGATTGGATCAGCCAATCCGATTGAACTTGAATCTGATTGGCTGATTCAATCAGCCAATCAGATTTTTCCTACCTTAATTCCGATTGGCTGATAGAATCCTATCAGCCAATCGGAATTCGAGGGACGCCATCTTGGATGACGTCCCTTAAAGGAACCTCCATTCGTCGTCTAGTCATCGGGAGAAGAGGATGTACCGCGCCGGAGGTCTTGAAGATGGAGCCGCTCCTCGTCGGATGGATGAAGATAGAAGATGCCGCTTGGATGAAGATGTTTGCCGGTCCGGATGTCCTCTTCTGCCCGGATAGGATGAAGACTTCTGCCGCTCCAGATGTCTTCTTGTGGTCCATCGCTGCTCGGCTGAGTGAAAACGACTCAAGGTAGGGAGATCTTCAGGGGGGTAGTGTTAGGTTTATTTAAGGGGGGTTTGGGTTAGATTAGGGGTATGTGGGTGGTGGGTTGTAATGTTGGGGGGTGGTATTGTGTGTTTTTTACAGGCAAAAGAGCTGTTTACTTTGGGGCATGCCCCGCAAAAGGCCCTTTTAAGGGCTGGTAAGGTAATAGAGCTGTTAACTTTTTATTTTAGAATAGGGTAGGGCATTTTTTTATTTTGGGGGGCTTTGTTATTTTTTTAGGGGGCTTAGAGTAGGTGTAATTAGTTTAAAATTCTTGTAATCTTTTTTATTTTTTGTAATTTAGTGTTTGTATTTTTTTGTAATTTAGTGTTTGTTTTTTTTGTAATTTAGTTTAGTTGATTTAATTGTAGGTAATTGTAGGTAGTTTATTTAATTAATTTGTTGATAGTGTAGTGTTAGGATTTATTTTACAGGTAATTTTGTAATTATTTTAACTAGGCAGCTATTAAATAGTTAATAACTATTTAATAGCTATTGTACCTAGTTAAAATAAATACAAAGTAGCCTGTAAAATAAATATAAATCCTAAAATAGCTACAATATAATTATACGTTATATTGTAGCTATATTAGGGTTTATTTTACAGGTAAGTATTTAGCTTTAAATAGGATTAATTTATTTAATAAGAAATAATTTATTTCGTTAGATTAAAATTATATTTAATTTAGGGGGGTGTTAGGGTTAGGGTTAGACTTAGCTTTAGGGGTTAATACATTTATTATAGTAGCGATGAGGTCCGGTCGGCAGATTAGGGGTTAATACTTGAAGTTAGGTGTCGGCGATGTTAGGGAGGGCAGATTAGGGGTTAATACTATTTATTATAGGGTTTGCGAGGCGGGAGTGAGGTGGTTTAGGGGTTAATACATTTATTATAGTGGCGGTGAGGTCCGGTCAGAAGATTAGGGGTTAATAAGTGTAGGTAAGGTAGCAGCGACGTTGGGGGAGCAGATTAGGGGTTAATAAATATAATGTAGGTGTCGGCGACGTTGGGGGCAGTAGATTAGGGGTTCATAGGGATAACGTAGGTTGCGGCGGTGTCCGGAGCGGCAGATTAGGGGCTAATAATATAATGCAGGTGTCAGTGATAGCGGGGGTGGCAGATTAGGGGTTAATAAGTGTAAGGTTAGGGGTGTTTAGACTCAGGGTTCATGTTAGAGTGTTAGGTGCAGACTTAGAAAGTGTTTCTCCATAGGAAACAATGGGGCTGCGTTAGGAGCTGAACGCTGCTTTTTTGCAGGTGTTAGGTTTTTTTTCAGCCCAAACAGCCCCATTGTTTCTTATGGGGGAATCGTGCACGAGCACATTTTTCAAGCTGGCCGCTACCGTAAGCAACGCTGGTATTTAGAGTTGAAGTGGCGGTAAATATGCCTGTACACTCCCTTTTTGGAGCCTAACACATCCCTTCAGAGAACTCTAAATACCAGCGTTATTTAAAAGGTGCGGGGGTAAAAAAACACCCGTAGCTATCGCACCCCTTTGGCCGCAAAACTCTAAATCTAGGTGTAAATGTTTTCAAGCATAATGTTGAAGGAAGTTGTTACTCTTAACATTCTTGACGACTGTGCAACAAGCACCTTATGGAACGGTTTGCTACATTTATTTGTTGGCACATTTAGAGTATGTTGTAAATTAAGGTGTTGTGAAATATCAAATTATGTTATTCTGCAATGTTAAATTAGATTACACAAGTTTAAAATATTCAAATTTTTCTGAGAACACTGAATTTAAGCATAGTTTTTTCATACTTTAAAAACAAAAATTATATTGAGGTCAGTAGCAATTGTTACAACATGAAGTGTCATGACACAAATATGAGAAATAGAAATGACATTGTACAAACATAACAACTAGATATTAAACAAATGATCGTAAAGTTTGATAGGGATAGCTAAAACCACTATTTAGCAATGGTAAAACAGATTGTAGGGTCAATACATAAAAAGAGTAATGTCTTAGGAATAATACACATTTTATATTTAGAGTAACAATAGCAAAAGCATAAGCATCAATATTCTATAAACTAATGGGACCTGTGGAATTAAGCCCTCTTTTTTCCAAATTAAGAGCCTCCCTCTGGCAGCAAGAGGCCAGTTTTGGACCCCATCCAGCTTGTCTATGTTATATGAGGTTGTCTAGCATATCTGATAAAACAGGGCCACTTTTGGACCCTCTGCAAAAACTTAACTAGCTATAAACCTCATAACATTGTGGGAGGACAAAATATGAGAAAAAAGCAGCTGAATTAGAATGTTTAGTTCTAATAGTAGAGGATCATACTTGCATGTGTCTACTAGGCAATTACTGATTAGGATATATGTAGGATAGTCAATTTAAAGAAAACCAGGTACAGGAGCAATGTATGACACTCACCTATGACTACATTCCTATCTCAATCTCCTGCTGCAAACTACTTAAAGCATTGTTAGCAGATTTCATCGTATCAATCCGGTTACCCAGACAATCTGATGGGTTGCCTGTGCTTACTGGTATTTAAGTCCATGCTGACTTCTGTACAGAACACCCTCCAATCTTGCAATTGAGATATGCTCTGCTCTCGGGGCTGGTCAGGTCTCCCGGAGCTAATTGTATACAAGAGATCCATTATGGTTAGTAGGTTCCTTGACTTCTGCCATTTCTATGATAGATGCAGGTTCATAGACATCTGTTAATTGAACGATCTTGGTCAATCAGTCGAATATATCATCCATTATCCTCCCAAACTTTTTAAATAGTGTCTGTATAAGATTGTAAGTGTCCTCCATTGTAAGAATTTTGTAAGAAAAGCCTACTTGTTGCTGTAATTCCCTGATGTTATGTCAAGGGGGGGGTGCTGAGAGCCAGTGTGTGTCCTCCGCCAAAGGCCTCAGCAGTCTAATTCAGAAGACTGCAGTCGTAAAAACACCAAACTGGTTAAATCCTCAAAACATATGGATTGCGTATTTGGTAGTGTTATGCTTAGATGGTCTGGTGTTGTGGAGATAATTGGCAGATTATCAATATCTTGTCAGGAGCTCCTGAAATTGCGACCAGTCATGGTCGCCACCTAGACACGCCCCCTTTATATTATTTTTAAAGAGCCAATGGAATTAAAAATATTTTGGAAAAATGTCATATTTGTTATTCAGAAGAGGGTGAATTATGTCTTGTGATTACTTACAATCTACTTTCCAGTTTTCTTTTGAGGGCAGCATCAAATTAATAGAAATAGCGAGAGCATATGATATAAAAATCATTGCCAAAGCTTGACTTAATTTTATTACAAAATGCACTTTACAAAACACTGGATTTCATAAAAATTCTTTTGATAAAGCCCCAGGCCAGCCCATCAGTGGGAGGGGTGAAACGCATCACCATGGCATGAGAGTTCCAACTGCCACATAAACATGCTGTTTCAGCTGCCTAAAAGCCAGTGTTTGCGGTGTTCATGCAGCTAATCCAACTGAGACAGGGGAAAGCGTGAAGATGAGTTATAACTCTAGCAAAGGAATCAGATAGTCTCTCCTTAAGTAACAGAAATGAGTCTGGGTGCACTGCAAGATGGAGGATCAAAGATGCTTCAGTGAAGAGTGGTAATCCAAAGGTGCACAGTAAGGAGACAGTTCCTATTGGATATGGTATGAGTTTCTTCTGCACTGCAATCAGGAGTTAACAGCTCACAACCTGCTTTGGGTCTTGTATGGGATTAATTAGAATCACAGTCCTACTTTGGAGTCTGCAATTGCGCTAAGTGCCCAGCAACCTAAGAGTACATTTGTGTTTAGTAATAGTAGTTACAGTTACCTGAGTGTGCAGCATGCACTAAGAGCTCAGGATTAACAGGATTTTCTGAGATCTGTATGGATTGATAATATCTGGCCAATTGTGTATATATTAATATATTTTTGTGAAAAACTTTTTTATGTAATCCCCAGTGTTTTGTAAAGTGCACATGGAATATCTTTTGTAATAAAATTAAGCTTTGCTGAAACCTGAGTAACTCTTTAGCAATGATTTTAAATCATCATATGCTCTCTTTCTTTTAATTTGGTATAAATTTATAGTGACTGTTGGCACAAAGCAGAAACTAAAATAAGTGTGAGAAGTTTTAGTTTATTCCAACATAAAATGATGTTTATAAGACACAACAAAATACATCTTGCACCTGTGTGTATTATATTTGTACCAAAAACATCAGTTTGTGAGCTTGTGGTAGCAATTAGCTCCCCCAAAATAAACCAGAGATTAGATCTCTGGTTAGTTTTCTTAAAGTACCCCAAATGCCTTTAAAATAAAGGACATTATAGTTTTTTATTTAAATATTTTTTAGCATTTTTTTTAAAAAAGTTGGTGGGAGTGGGTAGTTAGAAAAAAAACGGCACTAAAAAGTGCCTTTACGTTGCAGTCTATGGGAACTTTGTGTTCCCATAGACCGCAATGTAAATATATATGCATATGATAATATACACTTACATATATATATTTGTGTGTTAATATGTGTACATGCACATATTAACATATAAATATACAGTATATGTATATATTCATATACATATATATTTAAAAATGCTGCCCATCACTGTGCTACTTACCCCCTGCGCTGTTCAAAGTTCTGATGCCGTCTCTGAGGGCATCAGAATGAGGCTCTCAAAGGAGCCTATGGAAGTTGCTTCCTAGCAATGCGAACGCGAGCTCACGTTCACATTGCAATTTATTTTGCGATTTAACTTGTAATCTAGCCCCAAAGCATTTTCTTTTATGTCCCCGGACTTTACGTGTGTTAACTTTCATTTTGGTTTGTTAAATACTGTGCATTAGAATAATGTTATTTATTTAGCTTTTATTAAAATGTATATTTTAAATATAATTTTTTATTTCATGCAGAATTTCTATTGGGAGGCATATAGTTAAAACTGTAAATATTTTACATGTGATTAGACTTTATTTTTTCAGATGAAGTGCACATAATATATTAACTATATTTATAATTTATCTCCATGTTTTACATATTGCAACCTTCATGACTATATTGCATATAAACTTAAAAATTGAACCTGAGACAATACTCATCACTTTAGATGTAGAATCTCTCTACACTAATCAGTGGCGTATTTAGGTTTTGTGCTGCCCTAGGCACTCAAAATTCTGCTGCCCCCCCAACCCCCCTAAGTTTTAGGGAATTTTTCTGCCACAATATTTTTTGGTCAGGGTATTGTGACTTTTTTTTAGGAAATGTTTACCAGGACTTGCATATATATATATATATATATATATATATATATATATATATATATATATATAATAAGCTATGTATACAAATGTGATTTTCCATACATCTTAAGTACAAGGTATTTGTGCAATTACTTCTTTCTTATGCAGATACCCTAGGTTCACCAACCTTAAGTGCCACTAAAAACTAATGAATTACACTTGAGTGCCAGGGTTGGTGCACCAAAATTAAAGGTGTGGTTTTTAGGTTTTTAAAAGCAGAGTAACCATAAAGATATTTTCCCTCCAACACCTCAATTTAACTTTTAAAAATGGTCTCTTGTACAGTTGAAATAAAGATTTAGGATAATCTTAGCTTTAAAGTTTTTTGTTTTTTTTAAAAAAGCATACGGCCAGATTACGAGTTTTGCATTATGAGCTGTGTGATGCTAACATGCAGTTTTTCTCACCGCTCACTTACCTGCTGCACTGGTATTACGGGTTTTTACAAACCCGGCGTTAAAAGGCAAGAAGTGTGCGTAGAGCAAAATTGTGCTCCACACTGCACTCCAATGCCAGCACTGCTTAAGTCAGCGGTGAGCTAGTCCTATGTGCTCGTGCACGATTTCCCCATAGACATCAATGGGGAGAGCCGGCTGAGAAAAAGTCTAACACCTGCAATAAAGCAGCATAAATCTCAGTAACGCAGCCCCATTGATTCCTATGGGGAAACTAAAGTTATGTTTACACCTAACACCCTAACATGAACCCCGAGTCTAAACACCACTAATCTTACACTTATTAACCCCTAATCTGCCGCCCCTGACATCGCCGACAACTACATTATACTTATTAACCCCTAATCTGCCGCTCCGGACATCGCCACCACCTACATTATATTTATTAACCCCTAATCTGCAGCCCCCAATGTCGCTGCAAACCTACCTACACTTATTAACCCCTAATCTGCCGCCACCAACGTCACAGACACTATTCTAAACCTAAGTCTAACCCTAACACCCCCTAACTTACATATAATTAAAATAAATCTAAATAAAACCTACAATTATTACCTAAATAATTTCTATTTAAAACTAAATACTTACCTATAAAATAAACCTTAAGCTAGCTACAATATAACTAATAGTTACATTGTAGCTATCTTAGGGTTTATTTTTATTTTACAGGCAAGTTTGTATTTATTTTAACTAGGTAGTTATTAACTATTTAATAACTACCTAGCTAAAATAAATACACTAACACCTAACACTACACTACAATTAAATCAATTCCCTACATTAAATACAATTAAATACATTAAATTTAATTAGCTAAATCACAAAAAAAAACACTAAATTACAGAAAATAAAAAACAAATGACAAGATATTTAAACTAATTACACCTAATCTAATAGCTCTATCAAAATTAAAAAGCCCCCAACATAAAAAAAAACTCTAGCCTAAACTAAACTATCAATAGCCCTTAAAAGGGCCTTTTGCGGGGCATTGCCCCAAAGAAATCAGCTCTTTTACCTGTAAAAAAAAATACAAACAACCCCCCCCAACAGTAAAACCCACCACCCACAAAACCAACCCCCCAAATAAAAGCCTAACTATAAAAACCTAAGCTCCCCATTGCCCTGAAAAGGGCATTTGGATGGGCATTGCCCTTAAAAGGGCATTTAGCTCTATTGCAGGCCCAAAGCCCTAACCTAAAAATAAATCCCACCCAATACACCCTTAAAAAAATCCTAACACTAACCCCCAAAGATTCACTTACCAGGAGAAGTCTTCTTCCAAGCTTCAAGATGTCCTCAACGAAGCCGGCAGAAGTGGTCCTGCAGACTGGCAGAAGTGGTCCTCCAGACGGGCAGAAGTCTTCATCCAGACGGCATCTTCTATCTTCATCCTTCCAACGCGGAGCGGGTCCATTTAGGTAATTTATTTAATTGTAGTGTAAGGTTAGGTGTTAGTGTAACTTAGGTTAGGTTTTATTTTACAGGTCAATTTGTATTTATTTTAGCTAGGTAGTTATTAAATAATTAATAACTATTTAGTAACTATTCTACCTTGTTAAAATAAATACAAACTTGCCTGTAAAATAAAAATAAACCCTAAGCTAGCTACAATGTAACTATTAGTTATATTGTAGCTAGCTTAGGGTTTATTTTACAGGTAAGTATTTAGTTTTAAATAGGAATTATTTAGTTATTAATAGTTTTATTTAGATTTATTTTAATTATATTTAAGTTATGGGGTGTTAGGGTTAGGGTTAAACTTAGATTTAGGGGTTAATAAATTTAGTATAGTGGCGGCGACGTTAGGGGAGGCAGATTAGGGGTTAATAAATGTAGGTAGGTGGCGGCAATATTAGGGACAGCAGATTAGGGGTTAATAATATTTAACTAGTGTTTGCGAGGCGGGAGTACGGCGGTTTAGGGGTTAATATGTTTATGCTAGTGGCAGCGATGTCCAGAGCGGCAGATTAGGGGTTAATAATTTTATTTTAGTGTTTGCGATGCGGGGGGGGGCTCGGTTTAGGGGTTAATAGGTAGTTTATGGGTGTTAGCGTACTTTTTAGCAGTTTAGTTATGAATTTTATGCTACGCCTTTGTAGTGTAAAACTCATAACTACTGACTTTAAAATGCAATACGAATATTGACAGGATAGGGTGTGCCACTCACTTTTTGGCCTCCCAGGACAAGCTCGTAATACCGGCACTATGGAAGTCCCATAGAAAAAAGACTATACGCAATTTGCGTAAGTTGATTTGCGGTAAGGCCAAAAAAGTTTGAGGTGCCCCTAAATCTGCAAGACTCGTAATAGCAGCGGTAGTAAAAAAGCAGCGTTATGAGGTTTAGCGCTGCTTTTTTACTCATAACGCTGACTCGTAATCTAACTTGTTGATACCCTAAATTCAAATGACATGGGCCTTAAACTTACTATGAATCATGACAAACAAAAGATCAATTTTCTAGATATAGTAATTTCAAAGTCAGAGACCAACTGTATCAAAACAGACTCTTATAGAAAGTCTGCAGCAACCAATAGTATGTTGACAGCAAGTAGCAATCATGCTCTCTCTACTATAAGAGGTCTACCTATTGGGGAGTATTTTAGGCTGAGAAGGAACTGTTCTGTCCTTGAATCGTTAAAAAAGGCAGCAGGAGAACTCAAAGACTCCTCCAAAGAGGATACGGTTTTAAGTCACTAAGAAGAGCATACCATAGAGCATAAATTTAAACAGAAATGAACTATTAATTCCTAGGCAAAGAAACACCAATGTAGGTGACGAGATCAGATTAATCAGAACATTCTCCACTCATTCACAACCATATTGCAAAAACATTTGCATGTACTGAAAAGTGATCCCATTACTAAATCTTTGATTACAGAGAATCGTAATGTCACATATAGTAGAGGCCCCAATCTGATAAACAAATGGGTAAGAAGCCATTATGAAAGGTATGGGTGTAAGAAGCCCTTATATAGTGGATCCATAGGTTGTGGGCATTGCAGAGTATGCAAACATATGTGCAAAAAATCAGAGATCAAATATAGATTTGGAAACACCAGGAAAATTAAAAAATACATTTATTGCCAAAGCAAAAACATCATTTTCTGCATTACATGTGGATGCAGATATTTTTTCTATGTGGGGATGTCTACTAGAAGTTTAAGCACAAAAATCATAGAGCACCTGTGCAACATCAGAAATGCTTCTAAAGACTTAGATTAGGATAGAAAATTGACCACAGTGACAAAACAATTTTATTTGTATTACAATAGCAATGAAACCCACTTCAAATGCTGGGGACTGGAACGGATAAGTCCATGTATTAGAGGTGGAGACCCTACAAATTCAATGCTACAGGCAGAAACTTAATAGTTATATTCTTTGAATAGCATACACCCAAAAGGGATGAATGAAAACAACAACTATTGGGTGTTTTTGTAAGATATAAAACATATATGTGAGGGCAACATATTGAAAACTAAGCAAAACACTCCCACTATTACATCCATCTGTGGGTAGTAGGCAGACAAGCCTTTATTTGTAATAAAATGTTAGCCACAGTTGGTTAAAACTTTTAAAACCTAGTGTGTATTATCATAGCTATCCCTGGGGGGAGGCTCAAATGTATGTACAATTACTAATAAAAGTATTGCAAAGTGTCTTTTATTCTACTAAAGGTTTTTTTTTTCTTAGAGATCTGTTATAACTTACTGAATTTCAGTTATTTTATTTTGGGATCAATACCTATTGTTATGGACCCTGAGGCAAATTTAAATGTGTCTTTTGGCAAGTGTCTATATTGCTTGGAGGCTCAAATTATTCCTCCTGTGTAGTTTTGCTCCTCATGTTTAAACAATATGCTTTTGTCTAAAAATAAAAGTTCCCTCTCAGAGCCATCTGTCTCTCAGGATAATTTTGTCCTTGCCATGCCTCAGCTTTTCCCTCAAATGTCCCAAGCTTTAGCAGTTTCACATGCAGTGCCCTGCGGTTCCTCTCAACATATTCCTTGGGGTGTCTATTTACCAGGAAATTTTACTGCACAAATTACTTCTACGGTTTCTGCAGCCCTATCCCTATGGCTGGTAAGAGAAAGAGGAGGTTTAAGAATATATCTCATACAAAGAATTCTGACTCTGCTAAGTCTGCGTTAGTCAGCCTCTCTCAGTTATCTGACAAGGATCATTCCTCAGTGGCTTCTGAGGGCGAGATTTCAGACTCTGAGACAGTTGTTGCTAGTACAGCAGATCCAGAGGAGGTTAATTTTAGATTTAAACTGGAGCACCTCCGTTTACTTTTGAAGGAGGTCCTAGCCACTTTGGAGAACTCTGTTGCAACTGCCGCTGAGACTCCAAAGAATTCTAATAAACTTAACAGAGTGTTTGATGTTATACCTTACTCGGTGGAGGTATTACCAGTCCCCGACCGTATGTCAGACATTATATCTCAGGAATGGGAGAAGCAGGGGATCCCCTTTTCTCCTGTTTTTAAGAAAATGTCTCCTGTTGCTGACTCTGTGCGTGATTCATGGCAAACTGTACCTAAGGTAGAGGGTGCTATATCCACTCTAGCCAAGAGAACAACAATTCCCCTTGAGGATAATTCCTTGTTCAAGGACCCCATGGATAAGAAACTGGAAGCTTATTTACGAAAGATGTATATTCATCAGTGTTTACAAAGGCAACCAGTTGCAAGTATTGCTATGGTTGCATGGGCAGATTCTTATTGGTGTGACTCCTTGTCTGACCTTATTTCAGAGTAGAATACCATAGCGGAGATCCAGGATAGGATCAAAGTTCTAAAGCTGGCTAATACCTTTATTTGTGATGCCAGCATACAAGTTGGTAGACTGGGAGCCAACATTTCTAGCTTTGTGGTTCTAGCTCACAGAGCTCTGTGGCTAAAATCTTGGTCTGTGGGTGTTACTTCCAAGTCTAAACTTCTTTCTTGGCCTTTTAAGGGAAAGACTTTGTTTGGTCCTGGTTTGGCTGAGATTATTTCCAAAGTTACTGGTGGAAAAGGATCTTTCCTACCTCAAGACAAGAAGGCTAGAACTAAGGGTCGCCAGTATTCTAATTTTCGTTCCGTTTGCAACTTCAAAGGACAAAAGTCTTCCTCCTCTTCTTCCAAGCTGGAGCAGTCTAGGACTTCTTGGAAGTCCAGTCAACCTTGGAATAAGGGGAAACAAACCAAGAAACCTTCCTCTGAGTCTAAGTCAGCATCAAGGGGCCTGCCCCGGATCCAGTCCTGGATCAAGTAGGGGGCAGGCTTTCCTTCTTTCAGCAGGCTTGGATCTGCAATGTCCCATATCCTTGGGCTGTGGAAGTAGTATCCCAGGGATACAGGATAGGGTTCAAGTCTTGTCCCCCCAGGGGCAGATTTATCCTATCAAGGTTATCTGCAAACCAGGTGAAGAGAGAGGCCTTCTTAAACTGCGTAAAGGAACGGACCTTTCTTCTCTGGGAGTGATTGTGGTCAAAGATTCTATTCAAACCTTTTTGTGGTTCCCAAGAAGGAGGAAACTTTCCATCCCATATTGGACATCAAGTGTCTCAACGAATTTCTCAAGGTTCCGTCCTTCAAAATGAAAACTATTCATTCCATTCTTCCCTTGGTTCAGGAGGGTCAGTTCATGACTTCCATAGACCTGAAAGACGCATATCTACATGTTCCTATCACCAATTCCTATGGTTTTCCTTTCTAGACAAACACTTCCAATTTGTTGCCCTTCCTTTTGGCCTTGCCACGGCTCCTCAAATCCTTACAAAGGTCGTAGGGGCCCTTTTGGCGGTGGTCAGATCTCAGGGTATAGCAGTGGCACCTTACCTGGATGACATCTTGGTTCAGGTGCCATCTTTTCCTTTGTCAAAATCTCACACGGACACTCTGGTGTCTATTCTTCATACTCACGGGTGGAAAGTAAATCTAGAAAAGAGTTCCCTGGTGCCAAACACCAGGGTATGCTTTTTGGAAACGATCATAGATTCTCTGACTATAATAAAGAGTTTTCTGACGGAGGTCAGAAAATAAAAAATTCTTGCTTCCTGTCTTTCCCTTCAGTCCTCTATTTATCCTTCAGTGGCTCAGTGTATGGAAGTAATTGGTCTAATGTTTGCTTCCATGGACATTATACCTTTTGCTTGTTTGCATCTGAGACCTCTACAGTTATGCATGCTCAGACAATGGAATGAAGACCACTCAGATCTCTCTCAGAGGATAGTCTTAGACTCAATAACAAGAGACTTTCTATCTTTGTGGATTTCTCAGGATCATCTGTCTCAGGGAACCTGCTTCCTGAGACAATCTTGGGAGATTGTGACCACGGATGCCAGCCTGTTAGACTGGGGAGCAGTTTGGAGTGCTTTAAAGACTCAGGGTCTTTGGACCCGAGAGGAGTCTTCTCTCCCAATAAACATATTGGAACTAAGATCAATCTTCTATGCTCTAACAGCTTGGCCTCAACTAGGTTTGGTCCAATTGATCAGATTTCAGTCAGACAACATCACCTCTGTGGCGTATATAAACCACCAGGGAGGAACTCGGAGTTCCTAAGCTATGAAGGAGGTGACTCGCATTCTCCAGTGGGCGGAGTCTCACAATTGTCTCCTCTCTGCCATCGAAATCCCAGGGGTGGACAACTGGGAAGCAGATTTTCTGAGCAGGCAGACCTTTCATCCAGGTCAGTGGGCTCTCTATCCGGAAGTGTTCACAAGGATAACCTTCAGGTGTAGGGTTCCAGAGTTGTATCTGATAGCGTCTCGTCTAAATGCCAGGCTTCCAAGGTATGGGTCAAGATCAAAAAATACTCAAGCAGTTCTGATCAATGCTCTAATGGTTCCTTGGGATTATGATCTAGCATACTTGTTCTCTATGTTTTCCATCCTTCCTCGAGTATTAGCTTGTATCAAACAGTAAAGGGTGTCTATGATTCTAATAGCTCCTTCCTGGCCTTGAAGGATCTGGTTTGCGGATCTGGTGAAGATGTCATCTCTTCCCCTTGGAGGTTGCCTCTGTGGAAGGATCTTCTACTTCAGGGTCCCTTCTTCCACTCAAATCTAGTTTCTCTGAAGCTGACTGCTTGGAGATTGAACGCCTAGTCTTAGCTAGGCATGGTTTTTCTGAGAAGCTCATTGATACCATGCTTCAAGCTCGTAAACCTGTTACTTGTAAGATTTACCATAAGGTATGGTGTAAATACCTTTATTGGTGCAAATCTAAGGGTTTCTCTTGGAGTTGGGTGAGGATTCCCCACATTTTATCCTTTCTTCAGGTTGGCCTGGAGAAAGGTTTGTTAGTCAGTACTCTGAAGGGTCATATTTCTGCTCTGTCTATTCTTTTACACAAACGTTTGGCAGATCAATCTTTTGTTCAGGCTTTGGTCAGAATCAGGCCTGTGTTTAAACCTGTTGCTCCTCCATGGAGCCTTAACCTTGTTCTTAGCGTTTTGCAGCAGGTCCTGTTTGAGCCTATGCATTTGGTTGATATTAAATTGTTTACTTGGAAAGTTTTATTTCTCCTCACTATTTCGGCTCTGCAGTGTGATTCGCCTTACCTTATTTTTCATGCAGATAAGGCGGTTCTTCGTACTAAGTTTGGATTCCTTTCTTAAGGTAGTGTCGGATCGCAACATCAATCATGAAATTGGTGTTCTTTCCTTTTGTCCTAACCCTTCTTCTCAGGAGAAACGTCTGTTGCATAACCTGGATGTTGTGTGTGTTCTAAAATTTTATCTGCAAGAAACCAAAGATTTTCAGCAAACCACTGCCCTGTTCGTTGTTTTAGCTGGAAAACATAAGGGTCAGAAGGCCACTTCTACTACTCGTTCTCTCTGGTTGAGAAGTGTTATCCGGTTAGCTTATGAGATAACTGGACAACAGCCTTCTGAGAGAATTACAGCTCATTCTACTAGGGCTGTCTCTTCTTCCTGGGCTTTCAAAAATGAAACTTCTGTGGAGCAAATCTGCAAGGAGGTGCCAGGAATCAGACTGAGACGAGAAGTGCAAAAATAATCACACCTTTATTAATAGCAAAAAATAATAAAAAGTCCACAAGTCAAATAACAAGCCAGGAGTCAAAACCAGAGCTGGTAGTCAGACGAGCCAAATCAGGAGCTAAAGCGAATAGTCAGACGAGCCGGAATCAGGAACAAGGAAAACAGCAGAGTCAGGAACAAGCCAGGGATCAGGAACCAGGAAGGACGTCAGGCAGCCAGGTAATACACAGGAACTCTCACAAACAGGTCTGAGACAACGCAAAGGCAAAGCATACTGAACAGAGGCCCTTTAAATAATAAGTGATGACATCACAATTCTGAGACTGCATCCTGTCTCACATGGATGATGCACACCAGTCTGGCCATAAAAGGAAGTGCAGGAAATGAGCAGCATCCCCACAATGGACCATAGTCAGGAAGAGAGGTGAGTAAAATGGCTGCCAGCAGCACATGGCAAAGACAACAGGGAAAAAACCCTGAAAGGAGGCCACTTGGTCCTCATTGCATACCTTTTCCAAATTCTACAATTTTGATACTTTTGCCTTGGCTGAGGGTTCCTTTGGGAGAAAAGTTCTTCAAGCGGTGGTGCCTTCCATTTAGGTCCACCTGTCTTGTTCTCTCTTCCTTCCATTCTGTGTCCTCTAGCTTGAGTATTGGTTCCCACTAGTAATTGGAATGGATTCATGGACTCTCAACGCCATTGGAAAGAAAACAAAATTTATGCTTACCTGATAAATTTCTTTCTTTCCTGTCATGGAGAGTCCACGACCCACCCTTAATTTGAATTAAGACTTTTTTTTGGTATAATCCTTAGGCACCTCGATACCCTTGTGTCATCTTCTTTTTTCATTTTCCTTTGGCCAAATGACTGGGGATTATGGGTAATGGGAGTGACATGTAACAGCTCTGCTGGGGTGTTCTTTGCCTCCTCCTGCTGGCCAGGAGTTGAATTCTCACTAGTAATTGGAATGGATTCGTTGACAGGAAAGAAATTTATAAGGTAAGCATAAATTTAGTTTTTCATAGTATGAATGGAAATGGCAGGCACTAATCTGATTGGTCGCCATGTTTTACGTCTAGTCGTATCTGATAGAGAACTGCCGCCTAGAATCGTTAGAACTTTGAATATGTTTTTTTTTTAAAGTGGTGACCAATCGAAGACGAGCAGATGCTCTCTAATTGGTCGCTACTTTATTTAAATTTATGGAAAAGTTTTTTAGTTAAGTTTTTTTGTTTGAAAAAGGCCCTATACGGGCCAAAATGCGTCATCTAGACTCTAAAGCCCAGTTTAACTTTTTCTTGACTGGTCGAGGTGTGTGAGGGGTGTCCCCACCTGATGCCGAGGTATCCAGCTATTGGCCAGCAATCTTGGGGGCATTTTCATCTGGCATCTTCCTGCAGTTTTTTACCTGCTGGTTCTTCTCCTAATCCTGAGAAGGAATCCTCCTAAACAAGCCCTTTTTTCCATCAGGGGGAGAGAAGTCACAGCTCTTTTTAGACTGAGTAGATATAGCTATATAAGAGAAAAAAGGAATTAATACAGGCGCTGCCCACAGTATAAATTATAATCTAACCGCCCTATTGTGTATGGAACTTATATGTCCCAGGGTGTAAGTGTATAAATTTAAATAGTAAATATGCCAGTTATAAGCCTACTGGGTTTAAATACAATGATCCAACAGATAAACTATAATGTACATTACAAATAACAAGCATAAACGTCTTACAATTCCTTGAGCTGAATTGTGACTGAAGAAATGTTCCAAAGTAAATGTTGATTAAAAGTTCAGGTTAAAAGTTCTCAGAGAGTCCTCTGTATACGGGCTGCTCCTTAAAAAAGTCCCATAACGAACTTTTGAAAAGCTGAAAATACACGAAAGAAAAAAGAAGCGCCCACCGCATCTAAGTGCAGATTAAAATGTAAATTTTAATTATTAAAAAATAACAAGAATAACACTCACAATGTTGATGATATATACAAGCCTTGTATCAAACAATTCAAAGCTGTCCCCGACTGTAGTGTGTGCCGCTTGCAACACGTTTGATCCAAGATGGAGACTCCGCGACGCAGTAGAAAGGAGGTGTGTACTCCGCTGGGCCAATCCACTGCGTTGTTGACTTGGGGCTGGATAACTACGGGTTGTATTTAAAAGGATTTTGTCGATATAGGGGCGTGGTACACTTAAGGGATGTGGTTTAATTTTATCGAATTTTCTTAAATTGATACAAATTATTTTCCAATTGTGGCTTTATAATATGAGTATTGATAGATCCATTGACCAGTGTTTGCATGTGTAGAGAAATAATTGTGTATAGAGATGATATTATATAAAAAAAGGTGCCTTTTGTGATACTAATTATCTTTAATGTGTAAGTGGAAAAAATGATATTAATAGTGCATATATAATTTTATTCTATTGTTTGTATCTGCATATAGCCTTATAGAAAAAAATTCAGTGATTTAAGGTGGTAGTGTTTCCAGTTTTAAGGGTGCATTAATTTTGTGAATCTTCAATATTTTAAGGATTTTTTCTAAAAGCAAGTGCGTGATGATGTGCTGATTTCCTATAGAGAACTTCTGTGTAAATGTAGGTGTAGTGTTTAGGTGACTGATTAATTGATAGGATTGTGTCAAAAAACAGTGACAAAAAAATAATAATAAATGACTCTAACTGATATAATCAAAAGAATATGAAATTTATTTAAAAAAATTGTTATTAGAATCTCTTATATTTGGTAATTACCACTAAATGTCAGAATTTTTCTGGGACGTCTCCCAGATGTAATATAAATATTCAGATGACCATATAAAAGAACTCAATATGTGTCAAGATTATTATAAAAATATATATAATGAACACAAAATCAAAATCAAAAATCAACAATAAAAAATCAAAAATCAACAATAGAAAAGAGTCCGTTTTTATAAAACTTGAGATAGGGTTCCAAATATCTCTTTGTATTATTTGGGGAATTCAAAACAGGTTGTTATATTATTTGCTTCTTATATTACTTAATACCGCTCTTAGTGCTGTGCACGCGGCAAGAGAAACAGAGAAGTAACTATGTATGTCCAAAAGCAAGGCTAAACTTTTAGCTGTTACAAACACTCTTGCTTGGAGCTTAATCAATATATAATCCCAGACAGTTTAGCTTTCATGTACCGCTCTTAGTGCTGTGCATGCGGTAATTTCAGCGCCTTATTGTATCCTTCAAAGAGGTTAGGATTATTTTATAATCACCTTTCCAATGTGGTTATCAACTTTGTTGTACTCACAGTTCTTTAGTGTTATGGCAGACCGCTTACTGCTTCTCCATCTTGATAAAGCTCTGGTAAGAGCGAAACGCGTCGAGCTGTGTGACTTTCATTTTATCTATGAACTTATATTCATATTTTATCTGACATATTGATCATCAAAAATAACCCGGGTTATTATTTTTATTTTTACAATTCTATTACACCACCAATTGGGGAATTATAAAGGATCCCTTTCACCAACTGCGTGCATAGCACTAAGTGCAGTTTTTATTCTCAACAAAAAGTGACCGTATACATAATAGTGATTTCACTGCCACTGAAAGACGACCTCCCACGAAGGAGTGTGACGTCAGACGCCGAGAACGGACAACGGAGTGAAAGAACAATATGGAGAAGCAGTAAGCGGTCTGCCATAACACTAAAGAACTGTGAGTACAACAAAGTTGATAACCACATTGGAAAGGTGATTATAAAATAATCCTAACCTCTTTGAAGGATACAATAAGGCGCTGAAATTACCGCATGCACAGCACTAAGAGCGGTACATGAAAGCTAAACTGTCTGGGATTATATATTGATTAAGCTCCAAGCAAGAGTGTTTGTAACAGCTAAAAGTTTAGCCTTGCTTTTGGACATACATAGTTACTTCTCTGTTTCTCTTGCCGCGTGCACAGCACTAAGAGCGGTATTAAGTAATATAAGAAGCAAATAATATAACAACCTGTTTTGAATTCCCCAAATAATACAAAGAGATATTTGGAACCCTATCTCAAGTTTTATAAAAACGGACTCTTTTCTATTGTTGATTTTTGATTTTTTATTGTTGATTTTTGATTTTGATTTTGTGTTCATTATATATATTTTTATAATAATCTTGACACATATTGAGTTCTTTTATATGGTCATCTGAATATTTATATTACATCTGGGAGACGTCCCAGAAAAATTCTGACATTTAGTGGTAATTACCAAATATAAGAGATTCTAATAACAATTTTTTTAAATAAATTTCATATTCTTTTGATTATATCAGTTAGAGTCATTTATTATTATTTTTTTGTCACTGTTTTTTGACACAATCCTATCAATTAATCAGTCACCTAAACACTACACCTACATTTACACAGAAGTTCTCTATAGGAAATCAGCACATCATCACGCACTTGCTTTTAGAAAAAATCCTTAAAATATTGAAGATTCACAAAATTAATGCACCCTTAAAACTGGAAACACTACCACCTTAAATCACTGAATTTTTTTCTATAAGGCTATATGCAGATACAAACAATAGAATAAAATTATATATGCACTATTAATATCATTTTTTCCACTTACACATTAAAGATAATTAGTATCACAAAAGGCACCTTTTTTTATATAATATCATCTCTATACACAATTATTTCTCTACACATGCAAACACTGGTCAATGGATCTATCAATACTCATATTATAAAGCCACAATTGGAAAATAATTTGTATCAATTTAAGAAAATTCGATAAAATTAAACCACATCCCTTAAGTGTACCACGCCCCTATATCGACAAAATCCTTTTAAATATCTCACATATATATAAGTTGGAAGGAGCTTATATAGATAGGGAGTTTGGGATTCTATAGTTCCAGCGCTCTATCCACTCTAAATTAAAAACTACGGGTTGTAGCGTGGTGCTGTATAGGATGATCCCCGGTATAGGTAATTCCTCCTCCACAGTGGATGCACCACTTAGTCGTAATAAACCCAGTCCTCCTTAGGCGGTATTAGACCACACTTAATGGTAAACAGGATAAGGTCCTCAGCCCACAAAGTGTTAGCGTCTCCATGTATATATACAAACACTAACAGTGGCCTCACAGGAACCCACTTATGCACGCTGTATTGTGCTTACTGATACGGATATGTATTGTCAATAATTAGAAAATAGAACCGATCCTCAGCCCACTCAGTGTTACAAATGTTAATATAGACACTACCAGTGGCCTCACAGGAACCTGAATATTGCACACAGTGTGTGTTCACTCGACGTACGTTTCAAGAGTGGTAATTGACACCTCCTACCTGTTATTTATAGGTAGATTGGAACATCTGAGTTCATATTAACTCTTAAGGTTCTGATGAACCCATATCTGTAGTGTATAGGAATTTAGCCTCATATTATACAATCATAAAAGAGCTTTCCAATGTAAAAAAAATAAGTAACATTAAATACTAAGCTAAAATATCACAATAAAACACAATGTATAAAAAAGAGACATAATGTAAAAATGTATATACAATGAAATCTCTAAACATTACATAACATACAAAAAAATGCAATTACTAAAGAAGGGGGGCTTACCTCTATTTAAAGTGCTTCATAGTAACTAACAAAGTAGCTGATCCTTATTCTACACATAAATCTATAGAATAAAAAGTTAAAAAGTGCGCCTTATTCTACACAACGTGAGACATTTTGGATTAAGACAACGTGAGACATTTTGGATTAAGACAACGTGAGACATTTTGGATTAAGACAACGTGAGACATTTTGGATTAAGACAACGTGAGACATTGTGGATTAAGAAATTAGATTGTCTTTATCCCCAGGGATTAAATATAGATCTGGATATTCAGGCCTTTCTAACATAAATGTTCTCATGTGTTATAGTTACTATTTTTTAATTCGCACTTTTTAAAACACACACTGTGTGCAATATTCAGGTTCCTGTGAGGCCACTGGTAGTGTCTATATTAACATTTGTAACACTGAGTGGGCTGAGGATCGGTTCTATTTTCTAATTATTGACAATACATATCCGTATCAGTAAGCACAATACAGCGTGCATAAGTGGGTTCCTGTGAGGCCACTGTTAGTGTTTGTATATATACATGCAGACGCTAACACTTTGTGGGCTGAGGACCTTATCCTGTTTACCATTAAGTGTGGTCTAATACCGCCTAAGGAGGACTGGGTTTATTACGACTAAGTGGTGCATTCACTGTGGAGGAGGAATTACCTATACCGGGGATCATCCTATACAGCACCACGCTACAACCCGTAGTTATCCAGCCCCAAGTCAACAACGCAGCGGATTGGCCCAGCGGAGTACACACCTCCTTTCTACTGCGTCGCGGAGTCTCCATCTTGGATCAAACGTGTTGCAAGCGGCACACACTACAGTCGGGGACAGCTTTGAATTGTTTGATACAAGGCTTGTATATATCATCAACATTGTGAGTGTTATTCTTGTTATTTTTTAATAATTAAAATTTACATTTTAATCTGCACTTAGATGCAGTGGGCGCTTCTTTTTTCTTTCGTGTAGATATAGCTATATACTATATCCTATAGTATATACAACATTTTTTGTCATATATATTTGTATTTTTTTTCACTTTTTTTGGTACAATTTAAATAGATTTTAATCTGTTGAAATAAAGCTAAAAGTTTTAGAAATGGTTGCACCATAAAGCTCTATTTCCTAGCTCTTTACCTCTATACTATATTGCAATCATAGTAATATATCAAAGATAAGTGATCGTCCATTAACCTGGTTTCGATCATATGTATTGGATCGATCACAATATGTCTCCATTTCTAACAGTGACTCCCTTCCTCTCCCAGTCACGTGTGGTGTTCCCCAAGATTCCATTCTCGGCCCCCTACTATTCACATTATTTAAAAATGATTTGCCTAATGTCTGCAAATCCTCAACTGTACACATTTATGCAGATGACACAGTAATCTATGCAAACAATTCCGATCTGCAGCAGCTTGAAGCAGTGCTCCAAGACCAGTTCACAGAGGTAGAAAAGTGGATCTCAAAAAACAAACTCTTCCTAAACACTGACAAAACAGTCACAATGATCTTTGGAACGAGACCTAAATTACACAAATTACAAAATTCCCATCTACGCATCAAAACAAAATCCAATTGCACGCTGACCGCAGTCCACTCTTTCAAATACTTGGGTATGTTGTTAGACCCTAATCTATCTTTTGGCCTCCACATAGAAAAACTTGCATCTAAACTTTATCCAAAACTAGGTGCCCTGTACAGAAACAAATCTTGCCTCAGCCCTACAGTAAAAGAAAAAATTTACAGCAGATGCTGATGCCTATCATTGATTATGGAGACGTAGTATACGCACCTGCACCGCAAACTCACCTTAATAAGCTTAATACATTGTATAACTCGTTCTGCCTCTTTGTGCTACAATGTAACTACAGGACCCACCATTGTGACATGCTAAAAGAACTAAACTGGCTGATGCTGGAATCCAGACACACCCTCCATCTTTCCTGCCTTGTGTTTAAGAGCCTTTCTAGGAAGCTCCCACCCTACCTGAGCAGAATGCTCTCCCCAGCTATTCCCACCTCCTATAACCTCTGATCCAGTACCAGCACATTATTTAGCTTGCCTCAATACAAAAAGAAAGCAGCTCAATCCTCCTTTTCCTACAGAGCGCCACAGTTATGGAATGACTTCCCGCACACTTTCAAACCTTCCCCAAGCCTAATATCCTTTAAAGGGACACTCAATCAAAATTAAACTTTCATTATTCAGATAGAGCATGCCATTTTAAACAACTTTCCAATTTACTTATATTAACTAATTGTGCACATTCTTTTTATATTTAAACTTTTTGAGTCACCAGCTCCTTCTTAGCATGTGCAAGAATAAGTGTGTATGCATTTGTGAATGGCTGATGGCTGTCACATGGTACGTGTATGCATTTGTGATGGCAGTCACATGGTACAGGGGGAGTGGAAAAAGACATAACTTTTAAAATTGTCAGAAAAAAAATCTACTACTCATGTGAAGTTCAGACTAAGTGCTATTGCATTGTCTTGTTATCTTGCATTTGTTGATTATGCAAATCTACTGTGCTGACTGGTCCTTTAAGAGATCCCTCTCTATATATCTTAAAACAGAATGCACCTGCCCTGGTTGATTATATATTTCCTACCTGTTCTATGTTAATTTTTGCATATATTGTGTATTATTATTGTTTTTGTATCTTATTGTACCCTATTGTATCAATGCAATGTTTTGTGATCCCAGGACATACTTGAAAACGAGAGAAGTCTCAGTGTATCCTTCCTGGTAAAATATTTTATAAATAAATAAATAAATAAATAAGATGATTAATACTTTTACTGCTTGCTGAAATGTTCAATTTATGAGTTTGTGTAATTCTTTAAAAATATTACCTTTAATTTTATTTTACATATATGTTTTATTGTTATACTTGGTTAACTTTTACAAAACTATAATTTGATGGAAATAATTATTCATTTTTTTCTTTTCTTTTCTTATGATGAGGTTAAATATCTTAAATTGGATAATTATCCAAACTAGTAAATTGAAATATTTGAAAAGCAAAAACACAAAGACAATCTAAATGTCATATTTAATAATCCACAGATTTTGAACTACATACCAATTTTCAAAATAACCTACTTGGTAGTTTTCCCCAGGGCAAAACTTAAAGATCACAGAATTGTGCTGTAAACATATGGGTTATACGTAAAAACTAGTGAATCCTCATTTGACCTTTTTTTTTTTTTTTTTTTTTAAAAACAAACCGATAAAATAAATAAAATGGCTGCTTATCATTTGTACTTCGAGTGAGAAAGGGGACCCCCCAAGCGCCTACCAAACCGGAGGCAAAAGGGGAAAGCAAAATGGGAAAGCACTGTAAGTTTACTACAGTTGAAATTTAATAACAGTTTAAAAACATACAATATATATCATGGATCCATGAGATAAAATAACAGATAAAAACAGTTCAAATTATACAAACAATGTGTAAAATGTCGACAACAAATAATCAGCAACAGATATTCAACGGTCCTAGACTTAGTTTGTATAATCTGTTGCTGATTATTTGTTGTCGACATTTTACACATTGTTTGTATAATTTGAACTGTTTTTATCTGTTATTTTATCTCATGGATCCATGATATATATTGTATGTTTTTAAACTGTTATTAAATTTCAACTGTAGTAAACTTACAGTGCTTTCCCATTTTGCTTTCCCCTTTTGCCTCCGGTTTGGTAGGCGCTTGGGGGGTCCCCTTTCTCACTTGACTTTATTGGTGGTCACTAGGTACACCCCTCCCCCGAGCAAGGGGCTTTGAGTAGGCGCTAGTTCCATCTCCCATTAATCGTATCATTTGTACTTCCTTCATGTACTAAATAAATATGAATCTGATTATTATAAAGAGGTTTTTTTTAATAAAAAAATTATAGATATTCCATATTACCCTGGATCATATGAAGAAACATTTTTTTAAAACTAGATATTTTTTGTATTCTTTATTTTTATTGTGGTTTACATAGAGATTACAGCTACAAACAGCATATCCATTCAAAATACACGTTATGTTATATCAAAGGATGACAGTAAACAATGGACTGTGAGTAAGACATACAGTATCAGAAAATACTATGTCTAACCACATCTTCATGACATTGCAAATGACATAGTAACAAATCTACAGGGAGTGCAGAATTATTAGGCAAATTAGTATTTTGACCACATCATCTTCTTTATGCATGTTGTCTTACTCCAAGCTGTATAGGCTCGAAAGCCTACTACCAATTAAGCATATTAGGTGATGTGCATCT